>NC_081358.1:24034670-24264670 GCF_030684315.1 Stegostoma tigrinum
CTGGATTGTTATCCTAGAAATTTTTATCTGACACTGCTGTGGGACCTTATTAGCAGAAAGACAACAGCAGGTCATGGAAATGGCCTGCTATTCTTTCAGGACAATTAAAGATGTGTTCTAAAGCTGGCATGGACAGCTACGATATGATTGCGGGTGCGGTGACAGCATTAGTGAACAGCCTCTTTCTGGTGTAAGTGAGACAAATCTTACAGCTTTGTTCTAAGTTCTTACAAATCTGTTTGGAGGTGTTCAAAACAGGTCACATAAAGACAGCTCCAAAACATAACTTTATAACCTTCACAATTGTGTCATCAAGTATCAGCACTTTATTCACGCGATGAATGCAACAGCACTGAATATTCAACAAAAATATCTCAGTGATGATGACAAATTTTAATACTTTCATAAAATATGTAACAATTTGCCATTTCTTTTACTCCTGTTTGTGTAGGATCCTCTTTGTTTCAGGATTGCGAACCACGGTTATCCATTGATATCACTATTGGAAAAGATACAGGTCCCAAGAATTATCGTAGCTCTCAATCCTCTCACTAGGATTGATCCCTGACTGCTTACATTTTCTTTTACACCCTACTCCAGACATTTGGCCAATTGAGCTCATTGGATCTTCTTATTTTTATTCAGCATACATAAGCCTTTGACTTAATTGAACCTTATTAATTTGAAGGCAAATCATCAAGCATCAACTACCAAAAGAATTTACATACAAATGCGTTCAATATTTTTCCAAAAGTTTTTCATAGAGCATACTTTCAAAGCAATATGATGTTGCAAATTCCACATTGGTAAATAGTGCTTTTAGGTGAAGCTGTAAATCATACTGAACATTGAGTTTATCTGCATTTATGATTAAAGATGAAGGTAGTTTTGACTTTAGGTGATAGTGTAATATGGGCGATATGAATCCAGATCCCATTACACATCTCTCTCAATTTTCATTTGCATTGGTTTGACGAACGGAAGCTGAATCAATATCATCTAACCTCCACCTTCATTTAAAGGCACAATTATTCAATGTACTTTAAACTGTTTTCCATGAAATGGGTGCACCATTCTGACATATTCAAATACACAATGGTTTAAATTTGAACAAATTCCACATCAAGTCATTTTTTGTAAAAACCTAAAGAACTGCGCACACTGTAAACCAGAAACAAAAACAAAAATTGCTGGAAAAGCTCAGCAGGGCCTGGCAGCATCTGACAAGAGAAATCAGAGTTAATATTTTGGGTCGAGTTCTGAGGAAGGGTCACCGGACCCGAAACATTAACTCTGATTTCTCTCCACACATGCTGCCAGACCTGCTGAGTTTTCCAGCAGCTTCTGTTTTTGTTTCAAGTCATCTTGGGTTGCTTCTATGTATCTTCTGGATCCTGCTGACAAGGCAAGGATTAATAACAGCAAGATTCAAAGAATAGCACTGTGTCATATGCAAATAATGACAGAAATTGGTATAACCAGAAGAACAAGTAGTTGTCCCACTGAAGGATCTACTGCTGATGCATGTTTGACATGACAGAAGGTAAGGAAGACACAGGAACAAGGTTTTTCAATTATCACTCAGCTGAAAGTTCTCTTGCCCAACCCTTAAGATTGTGGGTTCAAGTTCCTCTACAGAATTTTGAATCTAAAAATTTATGTTCGTTGCTCCAAAGCAGTCCTGGAGGAAACCAACAAAGATGCTGATCTTTGAATAATGTATTCAACTGAGACTCTAACTGGCAGACAAAGAAGATCCCATTATGATACTCTGAAGAATAATGGGGGGGGGGCTTTATTCCTCATTAACTCATCATATTTATTTATTGCAATCAAAATCACAAAACAGATTATCTGGTAATTATAAGTGTGTTGTCTGCAGAACTTTGCTATGCATGCACCGGTTGCTGCATTTTCTAGATTAACACCCACGTGACAACACTGAATTGCTATAAAGTGCATTGGGATGTCTGGGATTATGAACAGGGCTATATAAATACAATACTTTCTAATAAGTGAGAAAGGTAAGTTTTTATTTCAGAAAAACAGAAACATAATACAGGTAAGCAAGTATCACTTTATATGGTAAAGGGGGAGCTCAGCAGGCCGGGCAGCATCAGAGGAGCAGGGAATTTATTGTTTCAGGTCTGGACCCTTTCTGAGGAAGGGTCCAGGCCTGAAACATCAGTTTTCCTGCTCCTCGGATGCTGCCTGGCCTGCTGTGTTCCTCCAGCTCCACAGCTTGTTATCTCAGACTCCAGCATCAGCAGTTCTCACTATCACTTTATACGGCACCTTTGGCTTTTATGTCTGCATGGGCCCAACACTTGGTGGTACCTTGGATAAGGGGAAAAGCACATCAGCCACAAAAGACTGACTCTTTATTCCAGAACCTCAACAGAAAAGTCTGCAGAGAGTGAAGGGTTGTAACTGCCAATATCTTACACCAACATAGTGGATAGTTGTTTATTTTTAATGTTGAATGATCAAAGTTACCAGACTGTTTTGTTTCTTCTCAGTGCAGACTTGTAATATTATCATCATGTTAAGCATTACGATACATGAAGCTGATTCAGACAAGGACAATGTAACATGATATGCCCTTCTGCAAAATGCTTCAGAATGACAGCGTATGGAAAGACTGATATCCATCTCTTGTTGGTGGCTCTTCTTGTGGCTCTTGTGGCTTGTTGGTACAGACACTCCAGCTGACAGTGTAACAGAGAAGACCCAGTGCAGGATGGAGGTGACAACTGAACAGTAATGCTGCTCAGCGAGGTCATACAAGATCTGTTATTCAAGTGGCATGTATTCATTTGCTCCTTCTCATCCACCGCTCTGATGTCTTCTGTGCTGAGCACTCTTGTGAACAATTTGCTGCACACAATGGAGCTTCGAATGATATTTATCTGCAGATAAGAAAGTTATTTTTCCATAAATGAAATTTCAGAAAATCTAAGCTTGAAATGCAGAACACTTAAGAAGTGAGATATAAAATTTATGGATTTCCAGTGTTTTTCTCCAAACAAATGTAGATGCAGAATCTTCATTATTAATTATTACTTTACACAATGCTAATAAGTTAACTATTATAAACATTATTTGTCCTGTATGTGAAAATTGTTGTTTAAAGAAAATCCCACTTACCGAGACGCTGAAGTGGTGGCTCTCTCTTTGAAACGGCCTGGTAGTCATCTCACATTTCCCATTTGGAGTGCAGCATGTTCTGGGTCATCATTTGAAGTCTTCCACTATTTTTTTACCATCCACTTGAGATGATTATCTAGTTCTGTACACTTGTGACAGTCATAGCATTTTAGAAATGTTCTTCACATACATTTTTGTCTATTATTTCAGAGAGATCCGGATCTCTTCACACATAAAACACGAAAAGTCAGCATGCAGGTACAGTAAGTAACTAGGAAGGCAAATAGATTGTTGGTGTCTATTGCAAGTGTAATGGAGTATGGAAGTAGGAATGTCCGATAACATTGTGTACCTTAATAAATGCCTTTTGGAAACTGAAATACACTACACCTTATGGTTTCCCCTTATCTACTCTTCTTGTTACATCCTGAATTAACTCTAATAAACTTGTCAAACATGACTTATGAACTTATCAACAAGGAACACAAGTAGATTACTGAGTCAGTCATTCAAGCCTGCTTTGCTATTTAATAATATCGTGGCTGATTTGATTTTAACCTCAACTCTACTCTCTTGCATATCCGTGACAATCTTTCATCCCATTGTTAATCAAGAATCTATCTACCTTTGAATTAAAAATATTCAAATATCTGCATCCACTACCTTTTGAGGAAGGAAATTCTAAAGACTTTCAATCCTCTGAGGAAAAAAAAAGCTTTCCTCATCTTAAATGTGCAACCTCTTATTTTTAAACTATTACCCTTAGTGATAAATTTCCCCAAATAGGAAATATCTGTTCTACATTAACCTGACCAATCTCCTCAGAATCGTATATGTTTCAATTAAGTCACCTCTGAATTCCAGAGGATATGGGTCTAGCTTGTCTAACCTGTTTAGCCATAAGGCAATTCACTCATCTAGGCCCTCACACTATTTATTTCAGAGCCCCCTCCCCCTCCCTCATTTCTGAAGAAGGTCCAGACCCGAAACGTCAGCTTTCCTGCTTCTCTGTTGCTGCCTGGCCTGCTGTGTTCTTCCAGCTCCACACCTTATTATCTCAGACTCCAGCATCGGCAGTTCCTACTATCTCTAGTAAACCTGCTTTGTACTGCTGAAACACATTAACATTCTTCCATAAGTCTGGTGAGTAGTGTAGTACACAGTATGCCAGACATAGTTTCACTAATGCCCTGTAGCACTGAAGCACAGACTCACTACTCTGGCATTCAATTTTTCTCGCAATAAGGTAGAACATTCTATTAACTTTCCTTATTATGTGTTGTGCCTGCATACTCACCTTCTGCAATCTAGATCTCTCTATAGCTCAAATGCCTGAAACCTGCATTTAGGTAAAAATGCTTTTTTTTAGGGCATTTTTACATTTTCCCCCATTTTCCAGATCTCTGCCCACTAACTTAACCTCTCAATATATAAACTTTGACAATAGGAATAGGAGAAGGCCATTTAACCCTTTACACCTGCTCTATCATTCAAATGATCATGGTTGATCATCCAACTCAATACCCTGTTCCTGTTTCTCCCCTCTTCTGATCCCTTTAGCTCTAAAAATAGATATCTATCTCCTTCTTGAAAATATTCAATGTTTCGGCCTCAACCACTGTCTGTGGCAGAGAACACAACAGGCTTAACACTCTCTGGGTGAAGAAATTTCCCCTCATCTTTGTCCTAAAAGGCCTTACCCTTATTCTTAGACAATCACTCCTTGTCCTGGACTCCTTGGGAACATCTTTCTTGCATCTATTCTGTCTAATTCTATTACAATTTATAACTTTCTTTGAGATCCCCCTCATTCTTCTAAACTCAAGTGAGTATAGTTCTAGCTGATCCAGTCTCTCCCTATACAGTATATCAATCATGTCATCCCAGAAATCAGTCTGGTAAATCTTCTTCGCACTGCCTCATTAGCCTTCCTCAGGTTAGGAGACTGAAACTGCCCACAATACTTCAGGTGTGGTCTAACCAATGCCCTGTGTAAATGTAGGGGATTGGTCCTCATTTACTCCCATTAATATTCCCGGTACATTTTTCTTTAGTGATGGTGACTGTTTTACATCCTTTCCTCCTTCTTTTCCCTTGATTTTTAAAAAAAAATTCTTGGGATGCTTTTGGTGTCTTTTACTTTGCAGCCTGATACAGAATACCCAAACTTTCTCATTTCCCATTATTAATTCTCAGGCTCATCCTTGAAGAGGCCAAACTTTACTTTCGCTACTCTCTTTCTCTTGATACACTTATTGAAGCTCTTTACTGTATGTTTTTATTTGTTGATACTTTACTCTCACCTTAATTTCCTCATTGTATCCTTAATTGCCAGCCTGCAGTAACGTCCCTTCTTTTAACTTTCTAAACTTTGCTTCACTTGAACCGTCTCCCTTCTGAAAAGTTAGTTAAGTTTCTAACTAGTCCTAGTTACTGGGCTCACCAAAATACTGTTTCCAGCAAAGTTCAAGTGAAGTTCATCCTAAAGAAGTTGCTCCTGCTTTCATCAGCACCCCATGAATTGAAAGCCATTTCTTACATACGGAACTTTGAGACAATCTTTGGCTTAACATTTCCTTTTATTGCCAAATCACATTACGTTCAATGGCTTGTGTTGGAATTTGCTGGTTGTATAAAGCACTGCATTCTTTGTGGCGAGGGTATAGATTTCGATAATTTTATTCAACTTCAGATTGTGTAATTTACATTTCCACAACAGTCAATAGGTTAAGGTTATTGATTGTACTGGCTTTATTCAGGTATGACTTCATGGACACTTGTCTCACTAAAGTGGTCAATTTCAAGTGGGAACTACATAGTGAGGGATATTGACAGACTTGGGAACCTAGCATTTTCAAGCAGTCATGCTTCATGCATCCATCTTGAATGTGCATTTCAACAGGTTAGTTCATTTCAATACTCAGTCTTAGATGCAGAATTTACAACATGTCTCTCAATGTACATCAGACATAAACTCTGACGTCTTAATATTAATAAAAGCCAATTATATTATTCCTATTGTTAGCCTCAGCAGAAATAGCATGGACTGAGAACTGCATCGTGAATCTTTTGGGCATTTACTTTTTTTCTTCAACAATTGAACAGGGTACTGATTTAAAATTGTACTACAATTTGCAGGGTCCCCAAATCAGACATGAAGTGAAATACTTGCTTGTACACTGTTGTGTTAATATTTCCAAGCTCAAGATAGATATTTCATATACAGACTCCACCTCTCGAGATTTTCTAACAGATACAAGCCTCTTATATATGGTCTGATTTCTAAAACAAAAATACTTATTTCATCTACACTTGCCCCACTATCTGATCATTAATATAAAAGTACAAGGAAAGACAGCTAACGATTTATAATTGACATCAGAAAGTGTTCCTTTCTATCGTTAATAATCAACAGCATCAATGATTTGCAAAGATTGATGAGGTTAAGACACTGAACTCATTTAAAATTGATGCTGTGGTAGGAAGATGACAGAACTGGTATATTAGAAACGGCTGGTCTTTTTTCATCTGAGCACTGTCTTGACCCTTCAAAATACTGCCAAACTATTCTTTAAGCTTCTCAGCAGGACTTTGTTCAGAACCTGCTGTTTATTTTGCTAATAAAGAACATCTGCATGTTACAATTGATGATCTGCATTTCTGTTACTCTTACATTTTCTAACTTTGTCAGTTTTTTGATCAACTTTAGTATGCCGGACAGTTTTCATTACATTTTGTTCTTCCTTGTGCTTTTCAAAATATTTTTGATGGTTGAACTGATAACAAGGAAATGTTTAAGACCGCCAGACCAGAGTTCTGCCTGGTTTATTCCACTTTCTGCACTGTGTTTATTTATTTCTAATGGAATGGCAGTGCAGCTGAAATAGGATAAGGAGGAAAAAAAATCCATCAGTGCTTCACCTCTGGATGGTGAATGTCCATCCTAGAAACCTATGGAAGCATCTATAGAAACAGACAGAGTTAAAGTTTCACATCTAATATCAGACATATTCAACTCACAATGTTAATTTGGTTTCTCTTCCCACAGCTGCAGCCAGACCTGCTGATTTCCAACACTTTGTTTTTATTACAGATTTCTATCATCCAGACATTTTCACTTATATTTAATGTATGTATAGACATGGATATTGGAGGAAGACAGGATTAGAATCGGCCTTCAATGGTTGAGTTGTCTGGCAAAACTTACTGCCATACAAGGATCACAGTGGTTCAAGGCAGCAGCTCACCACCAGCTTCTCAAGGGCAACTGAGGATAGGAACTAAATGCTGGCCAGCCAGTGAGACTCACATCTCACAAAGGAATTTATAAAAATGAATAGTGATCACTTTGAACAAACAACTTAGGCCAAGTTCTGTCAGACCTATGCTTCAATCCCCTTGCGATAGCAGACATTAAAGGAGGAGTCATAAAATGGTGAAAAGGAAGAACATAATTGTGGTATAGCTTTGGTTTCTAGATCACTTTTCTTCACTTAATCCTCCTGAAATAGCTGAAGCCCCAAAGGTTTGTATTTTTGAAATGTTACCACCTTGAGTTTTAATTTTTGAACTTATTATTGTACATTACTTGGAAAATACCCAAAACTACTATACAATTTTCATGAATCCCAGATCCTTACCTACATAGTTGTTCGTAACCATTTCACCAGGTTTGCTAAATTCAGCCAAAAATAGCGGCTTCAAATTTTAAGTTCGGACATCTGACTGGCTATTTCATACAGACAATCTTATTAACATCTTTGGCAAGTTCAAGTCTGTCCATTTTGTCTTTGAGGAAGGTCAGATCACTGTGCATTACGATTTCTTTCAGTTGTTATTTTTAAAAACTTGTCAGAAGGCTTCTCCATCTTTTCACCTTGAGATAACATTTTATTATTATAGCCTCAGTAGTTATCAATTTCTACCTATAAAGCTTCTACCATTTTACCATCATTATTTTCACCCTTCTGAGAGTTGTTTTATCTTCTCTTACCAAAGAGACTTTGTCCACCCTGGGAACAAGGGGAAATAATTGGGTGATACTTGTCTTCTTCTTGCCACCTTATCAATTAAGGACCATGAGCAGGCCCATTGGGAGTATTCTCAACATGTTAATCAATGATCATTTAAGGGCCTCAATACGTCACCCCCACCCCTGAGTATCTGCCTTCATGGAGGTCGAGAAAAGTGGCTGGTTTCCTTCCTGGAGAAGCAAGGTGACCTGCCTGCAGGGCTCTCTGAGGGCAACTGGAGTATAGATATGGGGCAGGGGAGTGACATCTAAAATCTAGCCCCTCGCTTCAGACACCCACCTCACCTTGATCCTATTCCACCAGAAGCAAAAGAAAAATACCTACCCTTTTGCCGCTGGATGCCCGGCGGAGTAGGTGTTGATCTATTTCTTTAGGACCCAGAGATTAGTAGCCTCTGCTTAGTTGGCAAAGTTTGCAAGTCAGATGCCACTGCTGAGGCCTCTGATAGGCCAAGATGCTCAACCATCAGCTCAAAGCTGATTGGTGCATGTTATGGTGAGCGCTCTCAGCAGAGGAGCAGGCAGCAAATTAGTTGACAGCTAACACATCTGCCTTTAATCTTAAAAACGGAGAATAGTTTTCTTTGTTTATTAAATCTCCCTTTGCAACACATTCTTAATTCTGTTAACTCCTTTTATACATTTCATCTATTTGCAGCCTTGTTTGTGAGAAAGCATGAAAGTATATATATGGACACATATCTTCCATCCTAACTCAAACTTTAGATATTCCCATAAAAATATTTAACGTAAAAACTAGGAGCAGCAGCAGGCAGTTCAGCCTTTTGAGTCTACTCCGCTATTTAGAATGATCATGGTTAATCGCATCTCAACCTTAACTCCACTTTTAGCCTGATCTCCATCAACCTTCATCCCAATACTCATTAAAAACCTGTCTATCTCATTAAATTTACGCAGTGTGTCAGTATGCATGACAGTCTGGAAAAGTCAGTGCCACAGATTTAAACATCCAGTTTAATTTTCTTTTGTTATATCTGTATTTCCTTTCTTTGGGTCGAATAATATTGATAGTTATCTCCTACAACCTCTGAAACAGATGCTGGTATTTGTTCATCTGTATTTTAAAAAAGCTCTCACTACCTCCTTTCAAAATATAGTTCAATGGACAATCTACTAAATACCTTTTACTATGCAGAATAATGTTTACTTTAAGTTTTAAATATTAGTACTGATCTTGTGAAGTGCTGATTTAAAACAGATGTTTGTTAATGCATACATACAGTTGTGATTTAGGTTCATAAGGTGTTAAAATGAAATGAGATGCATTTCACCTTTGCCTCATTCATTTTCTAATTCATCCCTGTTATCACTTTTTATTATCCTTTTTATATTCATTTGTCTTTTGGATGAAAAGATTGATAGATAACTATGTTAATTGCTTTTTAAAATTTATTTAGAGTCACAATCTATTGTGACTCATACTCCAACCTTTTCTCCCCTGCTTTCTCTCTCTCCGTCTCTCTAAGGAGGCATTCAGGATCTCGCAAGGGATAATAAGACCCAAATTGGAAGTCACTATATGGAAAATTTGAACGTTGACAGATGTTTGGCAAGTACGTTTTAAGGCCCTACTTGTTTTAATATGTTGAAAGAAATAAACATCACTGTATAACTTACCTGTTGTGTTTTGTGGAAAACTTGGCAGTGAAGTAGGGCCATTAACTCCAGGAAGAATGACTGGAGAAAGGCCCGAGAGGCCTGAATAGGATGTCGAAGCATTGAGGCCATGCAATGCATTATTTTCCATTATGCTTTGCTGATGCAGAACCTGTTGCTGTGATGTTATGCCCAAAGTATCTGTAGCCTTCTTCAAACGATCCAACTCTTGTTGAGCCATCAACTGTCGGACAGTCGTAGGAGCAAGGTAATCCTTTTCCTTATCAAGCTGACAGCCTACTGTTTCTTTCACCTTGTTGATATGCTGCTGTGAGAAAATGTGATCTCTGATAGACAAACGGGCAGTGTACATAACACCACATAAAGAGCATTCTGTTCTTTGTCCATCAGTTCCAGTTTGATTCATCATGAATGATTTTGCCATGTTTAGCTTTAATTTTTTGTCTTTTGCTCGAGCATTCTGAAACCACACCTGGACAACTCTTTTAGGTAAATTAATGTCATTGCCAAGAAGTTCACATTCTTGCATCGTTGGTGTACGGTAGTCAGAGAAGCATGACTTAAGGACTTTTAGTTGAAGATTACTCATTTGTGTTCGGAAGCGTTTCTGACCAGGTCGTTCACTGGATCTGGATGATGATTTAAGACTACTGTGGCTTCCAAAAGGACTTGGGGAACAGGGATCAGCTAAACTTGACGTCTCACTTCGGTCAACACTATCATCTACATCATTATCCCTTGAAATGAAGCTTAGAGAAGGGCTAGGTAAACTGATGGAAAGTCTTTCATCGCAATAATCAACTGAGGTTGCTGTAGCCATCATTGATAACTGATCACCAGTTACTGATGTTTTTAAATCATCTGAAGACTCAGTAACTTTACTCTCTGAAGTGCTAACTAAAATGTTTTCAGTTTCATTGTTTCCTTCATCTCCTGTACTTGCATCACTTATAGCTGTGTTAATAGATGACGTATCATCATAATCGGCCTTACTCTGATCAAAACTGACAACAGCAGGGTTTACATTTGGACTTTCTGTGTCTTCATGGCATTCTGATTTGAATAACGAAGGGCTCAGGAGGTGTTTCGGTGACATATCTGCTGTTTTACTTACTGGTGTTGAAACTGAAGATGGTGCTTCATTTTCACTCAATGCATCGATTTTGGAAAATAGTAATGTTGGAAATTCAAAATAATTATCTTTTTGTGGGCTGTCACCATCATCGTCTTGTGGCATAATGGGGCTTGGTGGGAGGCTGTAACCTGCTTGTTTAGCTTCGTGCCAATGTCGGGAACGAATGTGCGTTTCAAGTGCTGTCTTAGCTTTGAAGAGTGCTCGACAAAAAGGGCATCTTCTGTGAGATTGGCTTGGCCCAAGGGCACGAAACTGCCCTTTCCTTTCACGAGCTCGAGTGTTCTGAAACCAAACCTGAACGACACGTTTCTTCAAGCCTACCTCATTTGAAATATGATCTAACATTTTGCGAGTGGGATTAGAATCCAATAGGTACTTTTCATACAATATCTCCAGTTGCTCTGGAGTAATTGTGGTTCTGAGCCGTTTATCACGATGGGGTTCATCACTACTATTTGCACCTTCTTTGTCATTTTGGTTGTTCTCCTCCTTCTCTTCCAATTTGCGCTTCACTGTTCCAGAAGCAGTGTTGGAAGGAGTTGGAACTGACGAGTTAGTCTGGGAAGGTACTTGTGCAAGAGGCCCAGGAAGTAACTGTCCTGATATAAGAGGATTGTTTGGGTCAAAAATCATATAGGGCATGTCTAAAGATCTATCCAAGATTTGTGAATGGAGGAATTGATTTTGGGCTGCCAAGAAATGAATGTGCTGGTGCTCTTGCCAAAGTTCCAAGGTTGGAAAGGCATATTTACACTGATCACACTGGTACTGTAATATTTGAGGAGGTAGACTGTTCTGTAAAGAGGTGACAGCTACAGATGGAGGGGCGGATGAAACTGTCGGTGTACTTTGAGGCTGTGAATGAGACCGCATTATTTGTGGTTGGGATTGCTTTTGTTGCTGTGACTGAGGTGTTGTCGACTGTGGCTCTGATGGAGGTGAAGGTGTTAGCTTGGTCACTTGAGAGGGTTGAATAGCCTCAACTTGCTTTGGTTTCTCTCCTGGTAAGTTAGATTTAGGGGAACATTTATCTATTTCCAGTTTGGGTGAAGGCATCAGAGGAGTACTAGAACCAGAGCTAGAACCTGACCCTGTCATTGTTCCTAATGAAGGCTTTGATGAGTCTGGTAGACCAGAAGTGTCAGGATGATTTGACATTATTTGGTCTGTAGCATCCATTGAATCTTCTGTCTGGCTATCATCCTGGCCATCATCATCTTCATCTTTGTAACACTGTTTCTTTTGATGTGTAATTAAATCGAAAATGCGTGGAAACACAACATTGCATTTTTTACACTGATATTGTAAATTGTTGGTTCGGATATAACGCTCATTGGTTAGCTCCCTTCTTTCACTGTCTTTAGCGTCGGCTTGGTTCTCAAAGCTCTTTCGGGCCTTTTGTCGGGCATTTTGGAACCAAACAACAATTACTCGAGTAGGCAGGTTCAGAACTGTGGATAACTGTTCTATTTCATCATCTTTTGGATAAGCATTCGTATCAAAAAAGTCCTGCAGAACCCTCAACTGGTAGTCAGTGAATCGTGTTCTAGATGATCGCTTATTTACTGCACCATCTGTCCTGTAACATTCTCCAGTATTAAAACAAGAATCATTTCTGGTTTCTTCCAGTGTGGTAATGGGTGGATTATTGAAATTGTACGGCGAGTCCTTATTTCTTTGCCTCTCTTTAAACAGAGTATTTCGAAACCAATGCTTGATAACTTTCTGTGGAAGTCCTGACTTGTCCGACATTTCTTGAATTTGTTCTTCAGTTGGAGAGTTATTGATATCAAAATAAGTTCGTAAGACCTTTAATTGATCGTCTGTGATTCTTGTACGTGGACGCTTGAATTGGTGATGTTTGAGAAAATTGGGATCTAAGCCTAACTGCTGCTGACAGAGCTGGGTGAGGTCTGCGGATAAAGAGTCCATGGTCGGAAGTTGCAAAGTGAGCTGGGGTGGCAAAGAAGAATGCTGCATCATAACCGGGGGGAAGAGAGGCAGGTCCAAGGACACCGGCATCTGAACCTGGGATTGTGAAGAAGGGGGAGGTGGGGGAGGAGGAGGCGGGGGAGGTGGCGGAGGAGGTGGCGGTGGCGGTAATGGCGATGGGGCAGATCCTTGGACTTTGCCATTTGCTGTTGAGGAAGGAGGTGGTGGCGGTGGTGGTGGAGGAGGAGGAGGAGGTGGTGGTGGTGGAGGTGGCAGTGGTGTGGGTGCAGGTGACTCTGGTGAAGATGGTGTTACAGGATACAGCTTGTCATACGCTTCCCTATAATGGCATGCAAATATCTCCAGCTCTCCAAATGGGAAAAACTGGTAGTGAATATGCTCTTGGTGGCTCTTCAGAATAAGGATGTTCGAAAACAGCTTACCGCATGCTTCACATTCTAACTTATCAGTTTTCTCATTTTCACCATTCTTGCTTCTCTTCTGAACTTTCTGCTTGTTTTCATTAAATTGGATAACCAACTCAAAGCCGAAGTTTTCCAATAAAGCTTTTGCTGCATTTCCTCTTGCACCAGATGGAATACGAGGAGGTGGAAGCACACTTTCTACTGATTTCTGTTTTTTTATCTCTTTATTTTCTTTTAAAGCTTCAGATTCACTTAAAATCTCATGTTGTGTCTTACTTTCTGCTATTTCCATTAATTCCTCAGTTTCTTTATGGGAATAAGTGTCTTTTAACAATTGGGTGTCTATAGAATTGAGAATATTTGGTTCCAGCTTTGATGGTTTAAGGATTTGTTGCTGTTGCTTTTGCGTCAGTTGCTGAGTCTGTAAACTTTGATGTTGCTGTCCATATTGCTGCTGAATTTGCAATAACTGTTGCCCTTGTACTTGCTGCTTTAGATCTTCCAGCAGAGATCCTGTCATTGCAGACATTCCAAAGGTTCCTGAACCAGGCAAACCAAGCTCTGTATTCAGATTAAATTCAGTACTTGGCAGATAAAAAGGGAAGAGAAACTGTGGTTGCTGTAATTGCAGTAAAGCTTCAGCTGTCATAGGGAAATGTGGTAATAACGCTGGATTCAGAAACTGAGGCTGGAAGAAAGCAGCTTGTTGCTGCAGCTCGTGTTGAAGATGCATTTGAGCCTGCGCTTGGGCCTGAACTTGAGCTTGGGCCTGGGCCTGAGCCTGGGCCTGAGCCTGAGCCTGGGCCTGGGCCTGGGCCTGAGCTTGAGCTTGAGCCTGAGCCTGGGCCTGGGCCTGGGCCTGGACCTGAGCCTGAGCCTGAGCCTGAGCCTGAGCCTGAGCCTGGGCATGTGCTGGTGCAGGTGACTGTGGTTGATGCTGGACAGAATGAGGAGAAATTGATTCTGTAAACTGTTTTTTGTTTGCTTCTTTGATATCTGTATTAATGTCTTTGTTACCAATCGAGGCAATCCTAGGAGAATCTGTAGGACCAGCAACAAGCAGGTTACCACTGCTGCCCACACTATTACTTGCACCTGCAGTGCCATAACTCCCTGCTTCCAGCTTAGCGGCCCTTGCTTTTGTCTGATGGAGCACAGATCTCATATGTATTTCCAACGTTGAACTCTGGCTATAAGCAACATTGCATGTATTGCACTTGTAGGGTTTGTTGTCTATGCTGTTGTTAGTTTCTTGAGGAATTGGACTTGATGCCTCTTGTAGCACTTTCTTTAGTTTGTGCAAGTGTGATACTGAATTATAGTGAACCAAGAGAATGTTCTTCTGGGTGAAAGATTCTTTACACACCGTGCATTTGTACGGTCGTGAAGGATCCAAAAACTTTTCCATAGTAAAATTTGGACCTTTCCGGAAAGGCAGTGTTCGTTTTGGTTCTGAACTTAAATCATCTAAAATAGAACTACTGTCACTTCCAGTTGGACTGGCTTTCCCGTCCTGATCAATTTCCTCTTCCTTATCGATGTCCTGTACCAGAATATTATCGTCTTGATTGATAACTTCACTTTCTGACCAGAACTCTCCATTCATATGATAACTCCCACATATCTGTTGTATCTCAACTTCACTTAGCTCAGGATGACTGGTTTCCAAGTGTCTCTTTAAAGCCACAAATGTACGAAAGCTGCGTTGGCAAAGGCTACACATCGTGGCAGCCCGGATAGCGTGATACTGTGAATGAATCTGAAGCTTCTGCATGGTCTTGAAAGCCAGACTACATTGACTACAGCGATACTTGTACACATGCCGTTCTGACACAGGCAGCTGTTGCCTTTTCTGGAGTTCATTTAGTTGATCTTGCAGAGAGTCTGAGGCCTTAAAATGCTGACTCCCATCCTTCTTCCAATCTGCTGTTTCTGAAGATTCTTTTGACATCTTCTGCTCATCCCTTTTTGACTCAGTTCCAGACTTTGAGTTGTCAGAGACTGTATAAACTTTTCCTTCTGACGAATATTCACCTGTTTAACAGAAATTGATGTAAGGTGAAAGGAACAAAACTGAAGCAATCCAAATGCAATGAATTTATGAAACTGAAATTTAGGGAAGGCTGTCATATCTCCATCTTTCTCTCTTTCATATGGAAACAACCATAAGGGTGAACTCTCTCTGGGTTGCACTTGGTAAAGCACCAAGAACGATATGTTATTTTATTCTTCTAACATGCTATACTAAATACCTATAAGTTCATTTGTCACCTTTAAGCCATCATGGACACCTTACAGTATATGGGGCAGAAATACTGCTCTGAGGAAAACTTCCCAAGATTCTTGATTCTCCTATTTGTACTTCCAAGCCTTTGACAGGTTGAGAACAGAACATGATTTGTTGTGGTCATGTAGCATGGATTACTGAAGTGGTTTGAGAATGTTCCCAGGTATTTCCCAAAACTCTTGAGGGAAATTATAAGTCTCAGTTTCTCCTACCATGAGAAACATTTGCAGGTCAGTGCTAACAAGGTGGAAACTATGAGATCCAGGTCTTGTCTCAAAGTATAAATGTTCAAAGGTCTCTATTTAAAATATGCATCAAAATTAAATACTCCTTACCCATGACACATAAGTTTACGTTACGATAATTAAGTCCTCAATTATAGTTTGAACCTATGACATTCTCACTCACAGCTAACAGCTAAATATCTCAGCTATCCCAAAACTTTTCATGTCCAATTAGTAACTCAGAAATTGACTTCATAACATGAAAATAAATGAATATTTTTGATTTATATGAAGCCATTTCTTCCTCTTCTGCCTCGACGTTCCTCAACTTGTGTGCATGCTGATGATATTGTAGAACATTCATTTCTAAATATGTGTACTGTCAGAACAATTCAGTAACTCTGAGAAGCATATTTCCAACTTGCTGCAGGAGGTGAGCAATACCATTTAGTTTATAGCTCCACAGATAAAGGGAAGCTCAACCTTTTGAACACAGATGCTAAAAAAAACTCTGTAAAGCCCTAAGAAACTGTCGTACAGAGAACAGCTTGTGACATCCATGGCTGCCGTTGGTTATGATTGTTAAGAATATTATCTTGTTTCACTTTTTAGATTATACCATCTTGCCCTAGACTCCCATAAATTATCTGGTCGTTTGTCTCATTATACTTCCTTCACTGCAACAATGACAGCACTTACAAAGTGTTTCATTGACTGCAAAATATAAAGAAATCATAAAAAATAGCTACTGAAATGCAAGTTTTAATGTTTGGGATCTTAGCACATTTTAGCTTGTCTCTAATAGTCACTGTACCTGCAGTAATTCATTGTATGTGAAACACAGATGTGACAACACAAATGCAAATCTTTAAAAATAAAACTGTTCAGCACTAAATCAGCCAGTTAGCAATGGTCATTACAATAGGATACACAACATTTTTTCTCTCCCCATAGAGTACTTCTAGCACTTGAACTTCTGCAGTAGAAAGCTAGAGACTTCACTGTCATTTGCATGGAATTCATTTCTTCAGTGACTTCGAGATTTCATCGAATCATAGAATCCCTCGAGTGTGGAAACAGGACCTTTGGCTCGACAAGTCCACACCAACCCTTAGAACATCCCAACCAGGCTCATCCCCCTTTTAAACTACCTAATCTACACATCCCTGAACACTATGGGCAATTCAGCATGGCCAATCCACCTAACCTGCACATCTTCAGACTATGGGAGGAAACCGGAGCATCCGGAGGAAGCCAACACAGACATGGGGAGAATGTACAAGCTCCACTGAGACAGTCACCTGAGGGTGAAATTGAACCTGGGTCCCTGGCACTGTGAGGCAGCAGTGCTAACCACTAAACCACAGTGCTTCCCAATGAAAATCACACCCCTAAACCAACGAACCATCCCTTGATGTTTATTCGCTGAGCGTTTCATGTTGACAGGTTTATAATCTTCTCTTTGTTGCAACTTCCTCCCCAACACTTGCATGGCTTCTCTTCTCTCTTTTACAGCATTCCTGCTCCCTCCCACTGGAGTTGCTTCCTTATCACCTCTCTATGTGCAAATCCTCACCTACCACAAATCTCTCTAACATCTCCTTCTCCTGTACTCAGGCCTCAGGGTAATCATCTTCCCCTCATTTCTTGCTGCTAGCTCCACTCATTAGACTGCTCATCAGTAGCAGGACTGAGTGGAACAGTGGCTCAGTGATTAGTACTGGTGCATAACAGCGCCAGGGACCTGGGTTCAATCCCACCCTTGACTGACTATCTGTGTAGAGTTTACACATGCTCCCCATGTCTGTCAGCGTTTCCTCTAGGTGCTCTGGTTTCCTCCCACAGTCCAGGGATGTGGAGGCCAGGTGGAATAGCCATGGGAAATGCAGGGTTACAAGGATAGTCGGGAGTGGGGGGGGGTGGGGAGGTGCGGCGTCATGGTGGTGGTCTGGATGGGATGCTCTTCAGAGGGACAGTGTGGACTTGATGGGCCAAATGGCCTGCTTCCACTCGATAGGAATTCCATGTCATTGGTGGATTGGCTTCTTACAGGTTCTGTCACTCCCATTCAATAGGGATGACATTCTATGATTGGCAAGTTTTAATTTTCCTGAGCCTTTGGGACCAAATTCAGCTTCCTTTGTGCGCTTGTACATTTTTTGCATTAACACTATTCCAACAACAGCACCAGAAACCACAAGAAAGTGAAGGCATCTACAATAATTCATATGCTATAAATCTGTCCGGATCCTTATTTAAAAAAAAACCATTGATTCAGTCAGAGTTTTTTGGCACTTTTCATTTTAAGATTCACAGCCTGAACACCAGTTCTTGCTTTGTTCAATTCCACTACAAACTCCAGGCTGTCATTTTTCAACCATTAACTGATGCATTTCAAATCCAAATCAAGCACTCTCTCCAAGATGTAGCAACATTTTGCAAATCTGCTTTTTTTTTGAAAAGGAGAAACTATACAATCTTAGCTTCAAAAGACCCACTCGGAGAGGCAGAAACAGAAATGATAGGGAAATGAACAACTTCTCCAGCCATAAGAAATGAAGGATGGCCATGTCATACACATATAATATTGTTCCAATGCCAAATACACCAGAGTTTGTGTAAGTAATTTTTAACCTCCGAATTTACCAAGTTATTAATTTGTTTGTGCGGGAATAGCTTCTTTACAAAGCCAGCTATCATGACAGAGAGCTTACCATGTGATTTACATGATTCCTCTGTAGTAACAGTTGCAGTATTGTTGAGAAAACACTGTGTTTTCTCAGAGCCAGTTGAGGACAATATACTGGTGGAGTTCATCCCATCTGGAAAAGACACCTTTCAAAGAAACACACAATGAGACTCATTTATCATATCAGAATGAATATTACATACAAGATATATTTAAAACAAAGTCAGAAGTCACATGACAACAGGTTACAGCCCGACAGGTTTGTTCAAAATCACGAGCTTTCAGGGTGCCTTCACCTGACAGAGCAGCAGCGTTGCGAAAGCTTGTGACGTTAAATAAACCCATTGGACTATAACCTGGTGTTGTGTGACTTCCGACTTTATACACCTCAGACCAACACCGGCATCTCCACATCATATTAAAACAAAAGTTCAGGTGATACATATAATTATTTCCAGAAAAATGTATTTCATTTATCAAAAGCAAAACCAAGATGAGAAAGTCCAATGGAGCTAGAGAAGCAGATTGAGGAATTTCTATTTATCCTATCTTTAGGTAAGCCAATACCTAAAATTTTCTCTGTCTGCTGCCTTTCATTGAATATGTTCAAATAAAAAGGAATGTTGTTGTCCAACAAATAACAATCAATTTTAATCTCCTAATTTTCCTCTTTGTACAACAAGATAGAATGGTAGCAGTGTCAGGAAGGAGTGGCATTTTAGTTGGACTTACTTATTGCTTAACCAAAAATAGAAATTGTTGGAAAACTTCAGCAGGTCTGGCAGCATCTGTGGAGAGAAATCAGAGTTAATGTTTTGGGTCGGGTGACCCTTCCTCAGAATGGTCTGAGTAAAGGTCACTCAACCTGAAATGTTAATAGTGATTTCTCTTCACAGATACTGCCAGACCTGCTGAACATTTCCATCAATTTCTGTCTTTGCTTTCGATTTGCAGCATCCGCAGTTCTTTCAGTTTTCATGGTGTTTATTTTGAACATCATTGTATATTCCAGAAAGCTGGGAAAAGGTGAGGAGCATTGGTGGTTGTTGTTTGAAATAGCTCTGTTTAGTAGTGATTATTAATACAAATTATGAGTTATTGTGCTCAGAGGAACAGTCATTAGACCTACAGAGATATACCAGGCAGCACTGCAGGTTCTTCCCCTCAATATCCAGCACATTGCATCTGCTCAGAAAGCTAACATGATTTTCTGCTGTACATGCTTTGCTGGTTGGGGGTCTTCAGATACAAGCTCCTTCGGACAAAAGTGCCATTACTTCAAGATCTGCTAGTAGTTACATTGAAACATTTTTAGAAGGCCTGCTATCCTTGCTTCTTACTCCATAAAACAAGTTGTAGGTCATCTTGACAGGGTTCAGATTGAGAGGAGTATAGATCTTTATCATTTGCTGGACCAGGCCACACACCTGCACATGTAGAAAGACAGCTACAGTTAAGTGTGACCTGAAACCTGGCTGTAATTCCTTATACACATGCTCCAATCTAACTATTCTCTACTTTGTCACATATTCATGTTGCTATGTCCCTTGATTTCATTTCAATTTTGTTAATTTGACCCTTAAAGGAGCATTTTATCAAACACTTTCTGCAGGTCCACATTCCCACAAAATACACTGCCTCTGCTCCCCTCTCCATCACTTTATCAAAGAACTCAATCAACTTCTTAGACAGTTTGCCAACAAGTGTAAACAGAAATTATTGGAGAAACTCGGAAGTTCTGGCAGCATCTGTGCAACGAGAAACAAAATTACCATTGAGTCCAATATGGCTTGTCTTTATAACTGAAGGGGACTGAAAAATGATAGTTTTTATGTTGTTGACAAAAGGACAAGAAGAGCAAGTGGAACAAGTAGTAAGAGTGCCCAGAGTAAAAGGCTAAAGGAATGTTAATGGTAGTTAGGGAGATATCGATAAAGAGTAGTGTTAATGGTAAGGTGTTACTAATGGAGGAAAGAGAAGCTCTGCTGGGGGAAAACCCATGCAAAGTAAACACTTTGGGTGTGAGTGGGATGGGGAGCTGTGGTGTGTTCAAATGGAGGACAGTGTTCATGGTCTGAAATTGATGGACTTCATGTTAATTTCTGAAGGCAGTCATGCAGAAAATGAGGAGTTGCTCCTTCAGCTTGTGTCAAGTTTCACTGGAAATCTGCAGCAGGCCTAGGACAGAAATGTTAGCACGTGTTCCTCATGATACTGACCTCCTCAGAGTTTCCACCTGACTAATCTTTATAACTTTATCGTGAGCTGCTTCCCCCAAGCTCGGACCTGCAGCCCATAAATTAGGTCTTTTGTCTACTAATGCTCATATCATCTTCCAGTGCATTTTCAGAGCTCCCCAGACACTCGGTCATGGATTCATAATCAAGTAGAACATTACCTAGAAACTGGTTATCAGAACCCATCTGTTTAATGCGGTGACCATTTGCAAATATCTCCACTGACTCACTTGGCAATCTGTTCAACATGTGCACTGATCTCTGCATTGTTAAATCTGTATTTTGTGTAAACTCTTCTCCTGGCCTAAAGATCATGCTCCTTGTTCCTCCCTGAGACAACATCATGTTCACTGTAAAGGCTCAAGACCTGCTCCATATTTTTTGGTAGTTCCATTGACTTTACTTAGGCTTAAGTTTTGTTACACTTTACTGAACCACATTCAGCAGTTGGACATTTTTGTTGCACACAGGAATCTTCCCTGCTATCCTTTAAATACTGCTGGTACATTAATTTTCCCCTTTCCACAAATAACTTTTGCATGAAAATTGTCGCCCACGATTACTGCCCAAATGCTGCCATTGTAAGTACTTTCCTGTATTTTTCAAGAATCCTGGTGTAACCTAGAACTAATTCCTTCATTCATTCATGAAATAGGTGCAATGTTGTCCATTTCTAACTGCCTGAGACACAGGTAAAGTACAGAGGTCGAAAGGCGATATTGTTGGTGGTCAAATGTGAAGGTCATCTCAGGGTCAAATCTGATATCAAGATTGCAAACTGTCCGACTTTTTTTTCACTGTATGGCTTTAGCAAATGGAGAACCAGTCACTGAGCACACACATTGTTGTTCTTCCAGTGTCCTTTGTTTTATATTTATACGCCTTAAAACCCATTACATTGGCCAATGACTACAAAATCTTTTCCATACTGGTCATCTTGCCACACGATTTAACATCATTTGTAATAAAACCCTCCACCACAAGAACAGTTTAAATAGATGAGCCCATGGACTAGATTTAATTGCGGAGGCAGAAAAGTTGAGTTTAGAAACTGCTCAACCCGGCAGATCAAATTCCTTTTATAAAAAAAGAACTTCCCCGCATATTTTCACCCCAGCAGCAAGAAGTTAGCCTTCCACCTCAGGAACAGTTTGCAGATGGAGAACTGAGCTGGTCTGGCTAGAAGGCCAACATTAATTCTCCAGGACTTTATTTGATTTCAAGTCTCTAGCCCTCCTTATAACCACTTCCACTGTCCATTTCCATGTTCCTTCTGTGCTCTTTCCATACTCCAAGCTCACTCACACATTAAGCATTATTATGTATAGAACCATTGAGCCTTATTGTAAGTAGCAATTCTTTGAAACACTCTTGGAGGAAAAGAAATTGTGGTTGGGAAACTGCTGCTCTTACAATGTTGTAAAAGTGTTGGTCAGTCAAAGCCATTCATGGTAACAATAATACATGTTTCACTTGACATCACATCTCTTAACTTTGCCTAAATACACATGACGATCAAAGAAGATATAGCTTATTATAATCTCAAAGATGGCAATCAAAGCAAAAACTTCAATTCCACCTGTGTAAACAGACCCCTGTCGAGTTAATTCATTAATGAGGCTTAGAGTTCACCCAAACATTCATAATAAGGACATGTGGAGAGAAAAAAAATAGCCATCTGTCTCTGCTCCTAATGAGACCAGGTGAATGTATTACAGACATAACTCCTGAGGTATTTGCTTCTAAACTTCCTACATTTGCAATGGAGTAGGCAAAGGTGTGATTGCTATAAGAGGGCTTACTACACCCATCATAAAAAATGACACAGAGGAAGTAAGGCAGGGATCCCAGAAGTGAGTCCTGTCTGTTATTTTAAAGCCTTCCTTGGTTTTGTTCTAACATTCAGAAGCATGAATATCCAAGAGTCAGTGACCCCAGGTGGAGGTTCTCTCTCTCTTTCAGCTTTATTAAATGGGCGATTTTTGAAAAAAAATTGTAAACAAGAGTAAATTAACTGGTTAATGAATTTCTTCAGGGCTACTTCTATGTTTTCCACTGGTGAAGTGGTGGGAACAGTAGTGAGGAAATTCCCAGGTTTAATCTTTCAAAAATCAAAATAAATATAACTAGTGCTTACCAAATAATCTAACTATTTCCTAAAAGGATCCAATAGGTGCAACCTGTTGTTTCTAAGTTATCATGACCTGAGTAATGATAATGTACAGTCAATGCTCTGTTGGTAATCGATCAGACTATTATTGACAACTTTGCCCAACTAATGTATTCTTCCCTATTTCACGTCTCTACTTATCTCAATATCATATTTAGATGAAACCTTTATAAGCAGTAATTTCTTCATGTATTTAGATTGTATTCCATCAGTTTCACACAGTTTTTTTTAGTATTTTCAGAACAGTATGACATCACTAATCATTTCAACCTAGATTATATGGTCAGAGACAAAAATAGAAGTTGCTGGAAAGGCTCAGTAGGCCTGGCTGCATCTGTGGATAGAAATCAGAGTTAATGTTACAGGTCGAGTGACCCAACCTCAGAGCCAGTTCTTCAGAATTATTTGACCCGAAATGTTGACTCTGATTTCTCTTCACAGATGCTGCCAGACCTACTGAGCTTTTCCAGCAATTTCTAAATTTGTCTCAAATTTATAGCAGCCACTGTTCTTCTGGTTTTTGTACGATTAGAGCTCTGGAGTGGATTTTGAAGCCACATAATTCTCACTCAGAGGCAGCGGTATCAATGAGGCATGAATGGCACCTAAAGCGTGTTTACTTCTCCTGATTCCTTTCACCACACTTCGACATAAACTGTCCCTTTAAAAATCTTTTTTGTCTTGGAAATAATATTTCCTTACAAGCACCTATATTATTCACAACTTAGTTTTGTATTGGCATTTCACCTATTTGTAATGCCCACTAGAGTTATCTTCAACTGCCTTTTAAATAACCAGTCGTACTCACAAATCTCACTCTCATTCTTTAAATAATTCTGCTCATCGCTTAGATGACTTTTAATTTTGTCTTCAGCAACCTCTTCATGGGTCTTGTTCTTTTGCTTGCTTTCTCCTATGGATGCATTTCCTTTTCAAATTCATTAAAATAGTCTTAAAAAGCTTTACAGTATGTAGAAATCAAAAACATTTATTCCTAACGCACAAGAATATTTATATATTTTACCGCACAACAACCATCGCTATTTTAGTTCTAAAATGGGAAAATCCAGGCCAGCACATCAGCCCTTCTTGATGTATGATGCTTAAGAAGTAGTGCAGTCCATCCAAAAGCAAATCAGCAATTGTCTTTGAGCATAAATCACTACAGAAACACATTTTGTTCTGAAAAGGGCAATAAACTCTGTAGCTTATATTTCAAACAACAAAAGATTTTAATTTCCAATTCTGAAGCCAAAAACTCTTCGAGTGAGATACATTTTAAACTGCTTACAGTCATGAGTAGCTTCTCCACACAGTCAGGTGCCACACTGTGCAAATGGGTCAGGTGAAGCTGTAGATGAATCTTGTTGCTGAGGACATCCTGACAGAGAGGGCAGCAGATGACTGGCTGCATGGAATGCTGGGACATGACATGCATCTGAATCCTGTTTCCATCCTTACTGTTGTAATTACAGTAGGGACACTGGTAGAGCTGTAACCAAGCAGCATTTAATAACATTTATATTAGAAACAGGTGACATATAACAGGCAAAATTCTTCTGTTTGGCCTTTTTCAGACAAAATCATTTTTCAGTGAAGAATTACGAGCGCATTAATAAAACAAAGGCAAATTGAATATGTTTACTTCTTCCAGAAAACAGGGCCAGCCTTGCATTAGCAAAGAAAAAGTAGCAAATCAAGTTGTTCTTTTTAACAGTAAGACTTCAATTTGTTTTATTCAGAATCAGGAAAAATTAGACTTTTATGTAAGATATTGTTTTGAGTCCTCACAAATCGATCCCTGTTTACATTGCATCCATTTCAAATACCAAGATAGTTTTGCTTTAAGTGATAAGTATAAACTGAAACCTTGATATAAATTTGATAACGAAAGTAACTTCAGATGGCTTGATTACACAGATGGTGGCATAGGAGGCATGTCTCTGGGCTAGCACTCTAGTAACTCTGGCTAATGTTTTAGAAAAATGGGCTCAAAACTTCTGTAATTGAAATCCAACCAGTACAATCTTGAATTCAAAGCTGCCCATCTGTAATGGCAACCATTAATGTATCAATCAACTATGGTATTTTGTTTAAAAAAACCCATCTGGTTCACCAATGCCATTAAGGGAAGGAAATCTGCCATCCATGTTACACTCTTAACTGTCCTCTGAAATGGCCTAGCAAGCCACTCAGATCCAGGGCAATTAGGACAACAATTCTGGCCTTTATTGGATGTGGGCAACCCTGACAGAGGAAATAAAAAGATTTTGCCCATAAAGCTTTTATTAATAATTTCCTGGGAAATACTTGGAGAAAAATGAAAATCCCAGTGGAAAAAGTTTTTGTCTCTTACCTGCTCTTGACTGGGTTTGCTGCTACCAGCTGACTGAGGTCTTTTGGAAGTGAGGTCATCATCTCCTCCCTGTGGCAGTGACCGATCTCCCACTACAGAACTCTCTTGAGGTTCTGCTGATAGCACAATTGTTCCTGTTAAACCGATGAAACACATGAGGATGTGAATGTACTCAAACTGCAATTCACCCAAAATAAATCCGTAATTTCAATAAATGTCCTTCAACTTTAAAAAAACTGGTGAGGATTTAACCCATTGTGCAAAAAGGCAAGCTTTATAATGCTTTTATTTCCTTACAACTATACTTCTGGGAGTATAAGTAGTTATCTAAAAGAACATATGCAGTAGTAGCCAGAGATAGTAAGAACTGCCGATGCTGGAGTGAGAGATAACACAACATGGAGCTGGAGGAACACAGCAGGCCAGGCAGCATCAGAGGAGCAGGAAAGTTGATGTTTCGGGTCAGGACTCTTTTTCAGAAACATCAACTCCTCTGATGTTGCCTGGCCTGCTGTGCTCCTCCAGCTCCACACTGCAGTGGCAGTCAGCTTGTCACACTACTTTGTTCACTCCTCACTATGTCTGGAGGAAAGAAGAAACATCATATGAGTCGATGTACAATTCAAGAGATCATCTTCAAATTAGTTAATTTATCTTTGAATCCAAATAGTGTCCCCTATACTTATTTGCTTTTAGCTCTTCTCTGCCACAGTTGTGCATGGGTAGCAGCTTATAAGCCCCTCCAGCTGCTTCGGCAGGAAAACTCAATTGTCACAAGTCACCAAAACTCATCTGCTTTGAGTTGAACAGAATGTCATCCCTGCACTTAATAAGTTCTGCACACACACACGGCCGTGTAATTCAAGCTTCCATTAAACTAGTTTCTTTTGCAAACACAAAATTCACATTAAATTTTTGCAACTGTAGCCATGAGATACAAAGCTACATTGACCATCAATTCAAACGAACTGCAAATACTCAAATGATGTGATGGGAAACAGAAATGTAAATTTAAACAGGAAACTCCAGCCAAAATATTTCACACATATTTGAGTCAAGGAAATAAGTGACAGCATAATATTGAACATTGATCCAAATGCTTTTCTGTTTCATAAAATTTAAACAAAAAATATTACAAAAGCAGACCGTGGCAATAATTGCTTTTCGGTTGTTTAGTTAATTACTCACTAGCTTGGAAAATTAATTTTGTACCTGCAATCCAGATTGCTGAGTTGTCAATGCGATTCAGTTCAGAAAACTGCATTTAACATGTAAACATTAAATGCTCATGAAACAGTATTAAATGTTTAGGTCTACATTGCAATCCTAGATACTTAGTTACAGTCATTTGATTTTCTCGAGTAATGAAGATCATTCTATTACCCTTGTGAAATTCAAACTCAATTCTATTTTCATTGATGGACTGTCGAAGTAGCCAGTATGATCAACATTTATTGGGCATTCCTAATTATCTTTAGGAAGGGGAATTGTGGGCTGCCTTCCTCAATCACCACAGACCAATTGCGAAGGTAAGGATTTAGATCCTCTGACCACTAAACAAAGGTGATGTACTTCCAGGTTAGGGTTTATCTGTGACTTGAAGGGAAATGTCAGTCTATTGCTATAAATGAGGGTCTTTGATCAAAGGACTAAAAATATACAATCTATTTAGATGGAGCTAAGAAACACCAAACTGCAGTACTAATGTTGGGCATGCCATAAATCACAAAATTATAGATGCACGTAAGGGGGGTGGGGAATACTATAATAATTCAACTGTAATATAGACCGGCTTAACCAGGTTAGCATTAATGCTTTGGCGGAGGAATTCCTGGAGAGTGTATTAGTGAGTTTCTGGAACAGTATGTTGAGTAGCCAACTGGAGATCAAGATATTTTAGATTTGACTTTGTACAATGGGAAAAGGCTAATTAACAACCTTCTCTTTGGGAAATAATGACCATAA
Organism: Stegostoma tigrinum; assembly: GCF_030684315.1. Taxonomy (NCBI): domain Eukaryota; kingdom Metazoa; phylum Chordata; class Chondrichthyes; order Orectolobiformes; family Stegostomatidae; genus Stegostoma; species Stegostoma tigrinum. Next base: position 24,061,908 of record NC_081358.1, read on the forward strand.
CGTGCTAGAATTTTGTGTAACATGTGAATGTAACATAGTTCATTCTGAAATTACGGTCCTTAAATTTCAGCAAGAGAAACATCGCGGATCATGATGACTCAGATGGAATAGGAAAATACAATAAAAAGATTTGATGGCAGACAGGCAATGGGTAGCATTTAAAGAAACTCCCTAAATACTACAACACCTATACATTTCTTTAAGGCTCAAACAGCCAAAGGGAAAGGTGATTCAACTGTAGATACTGCAACAAGTCAAAGATGAATTTAAACCAAAGCAAGTGGCTTAAGAATATCAAAAATGGTGGTCAATTTGCAAGTAATGTGGGGCCCAGCAAAGGAGGACCAAGAAACTGATAAGGAACTGAGGGGAAAAGAATGTGAACGCAAGCCAGTGAATGAATGAACAATTTTGGCATTTGAGTGAGAAAGAACAGTAAAATACAGTGAAAAGCTTTTCCGCTGTTGCCATGATCTAGCACCATTTTGAATAGTTTAAGAATAAGAGAAAATAGAGAGATTGAAGTTAGAGATTGTCCACCAATCCTGAGCCAGGTCATCATCAACAATGGCTGCACCTCCTTCTGTCTTTCAGCACCTCACTGCCATCTACACCGGACCTAACAGACGTTAAAGTTTCCACTCTTCAGGCATGATCTTTCGCCACCGAATCAATTCTCTTCCACCATTGCCTCACTGCCTGACCTGGACCAATCAACAGGTCTGGATCTGGGCCCACCTCAATGACGCTGTGATGCCCATCAACCACTGTTTTGCTGCTGACAGCGCTGGACCCAACTAACAGATGCAAATAGGCGCATAAAGGACTGTAAAATGTCCTAGCCATATGAGAAATGAAAAATATCAGCAATGATAAATGTGGGCCCATTACAGGAGCAAGCAGGAGAATGGGGAAATGGAGGAGAAACTAAACAGTTATTCGGCCTCTATCTTCACAAATAGGATACAGAAAGTCTCCCCAAAACAACAGGTGACCAAAGGATAAGTGTAACTGAAAAACCAAACCAAATTACTAAAGAGGTGGTACTTGGAAAAAAAACCACCTGGACTGAGGGTCAATAAATGTATTGGATCAGGTAAGGTTCATCCCAGACCGGTGAAGGGAGTAGCAACAGAGCTAATGGCTACATTAACATTCTTTTATAAATCTATAGGTTTTGGAAAGGGTCTTGCTGACTGGAATGAATCAAATGTGACTCCACAATTTAAGAGGGAGAGACTATGAGAGAGAAAGAGAGAGAGAGAGAGAGAGAGAGAGAGAGAGAGAGAGAGAGAGAGAGAGAGAGATAGAGAGAGAGGGAGGGAGAGAGGTGGAGGGGGGGAGTGGAGAACTACAGATCTGTTACTTTGGTGTTAGCAGCTGGGAATCAATATCATCTGTTATAAAGGATGTGATAAGTGAACATTTAGAAAAGAATGGCAAGGTTGGGAAGACTCAACATGAATTGTGAAGAGGAAATCACACTTGAAAAATAAAACATTTTTGAATATTTTACTTGTAACATAGACAAGGAGAACTAATGGATGTAGTGCATTCAGATTTTTAGAAGTCTTATGCGAGTATTTAGTAAATAACATTACAGCACGTTGGATGGAGCAGAGGTTGGAATATACCAGAGTAATGGAGAATTGGTTGAGAGAGAAAGCGGAGTGTTGGAATAATGGATGATTCTTAGATGGCAGGCTCTGCAGGGGTTAATTCTAGGTTCAAACCGTTCGCAATCTACATCAATGGTTTGGATGTGGGATCAGTTGAAATATTTCCAAATTTATTCACGACACCAAATTGGTTAGGAATACAAATTTGTAAGGAGGATTCAAGATGGATTAGAAAGTATTGGGAGAGGCTAAGCGAATAGGCTAGAGTATAGCAGATAGAACAAAATGCAAATAAGTCAGAAATTATTCACCTTGGCACAAAAAAGCAGAATATTTCTGAAATAGCAGGTGCTTGGGAAGTGTGAATGTCCAAAATGATTTGTCTTCTTGCCTATGAGTCTCTAAAAACTAGCATGCTGGGTCAGTAAACAATTAGAAAGGAAAACTATACGTTGGCTTAAGTCCATGGGGCTTTGAGCACAGATGTAAAGATGTTTTGCTGTGGTTGTATGAGCCATGATGAGATGTCATTGGGAGTAATTTGTGCAGTTTTGGTCTCCTTATCTAAGCAAAGATATACTCGCAACACACGGGCTGTAATGGAGATTCACCAGGTTAATCCGGGGATTGCAGGATTGTTTTATGAGGAGAGATTGAGGAGACTCGGTCTGCGTCCTCTAGCATTTTGAAGACTGAGAGGTGACCTCATTGAGACTTAATTAGAACAGAAGAAATCAGCACAGGAGGAGACCATTCAGCCCCTCAAGCCTGCTTCTGCTTTTCAACAATGATATGTCCAATCTGCTTCAGGTCTTAACTCCTCTTTCATTTCTGCTCTCCATAGCCCTCAATTTCCTAATACATAGAACATAGAACAGTACAGCACAGAACAGGCCCTTCAGCCCACGATGATGCGCCGACCATTCAAAAGTCTACATATCTGCTCTTGAAATACTTCCAGTGATCTCACTCCACAACTATGTGGGATGGAAAATTCCAGATATTCAATATCCTCTGGAAGAGGATTTTTTCAATTCATTTTTAAAAGTATGTTCCCTTATGCTGCCCCTAGTTTAAGATTTCACCATTAAGGAAACACCTTCTTTATTTTAAAACATGCCAAGCACCCCCATTTTAAGCGCTATGGTCTTGTGGCCCATATGAGCAGAAGTAGGTCATTGGGCCCATCAAGCCTACCCTGCTATTCAATACGATTGTGGCTGACCTGATAATTCTCAACTTCACTTTACTGCCTTATCCCCAAACACCTCAATTCCTTTGCTGATTAAAAATCTATGTCAGCTTTGAATATACTTACAATGAACCAGCCTTGACAGTCCACTGTCGTAAAGAATTCCTCAGATCGACCTTAATTGAAAAGCACTTCCTCCTCATCATTCTCAAATAGGCAACTTCTCAGTCTATATTTCCCACAAAGAGGAACAGCTTTTCTGTACCTATTGTCTGAAGCCCTCCAAAATCTTATCATTCAATAAGGTTTCTTCTCATTCTTCTAAACTCTAGTTGGTTTGGGGCCAAACTACTCAACTGTCCTCATAAGAAAGTCTCATCAGACCCACAATCAGCCTTGTGAAACTTGTCTGGTCTGCCTCCAATGCCAGTGTATCTATCCTTACACAAGGGGGTCAAAACTGTTCACAGAATTCCAGTTGTGGTCTAACTATTGCCTTGTATAGTTTTAAAAGATCTTGCCAATTTTATACACATTCTATTTGAAATAAATCCCAGAAATTCCATTTATTTTCCTTTTATCCACTGAACCTTTGGCATTCATACCCAAGGACTACTCCCAAATCTGTGCTTTAGCTTTCTGCAGCCCTTCCTCATATAAAAGATATCCTTCTTCTATTCTTCCTGCCCAGGTGCATAACCTCACTTTTCCCCTTATCATTTTCCACCTGCCAAGTTTTGGGCCACCCACTAAAACTGCCTATATCCCTCGATAGACTCATTACTTGCCTCCCACCTACCTTTGTGTTGTACACAAACCTAGTGAGAGTACGCTCACTTCTGTCATCCAAGTCGTTTAGTAAATAATTGTGGTTCTAGCCACACGCACCAGCTCCCACTCAGAGGAGACATCCTGAACCTTAGCACCTTAACACGGCTTTCTGGTCTTGCTGTCTTTGCTGCAGAGGCCAGTATCTATTCCCCTAAAAGTGCTCTCCCCTATTACTACATTTCACTTTACTTCCTCTACTTTAATGGCACTCTGGGCCACAATGCAGAGGCTGTGGTTAGTTTGATCATTCTGTCTGCAGTCTGCACTCTCATCTACACCTGCAGCAACAGCCTCTTACCTATTAGATAACAGCACTGACTGAGACATCTTTAAAGCTAAATTTCGATCCCCATACCTGTGTCTCTTGTAGTCACACTCTGCTGTTCCTGACAATCATCCAAATCTGATTCCATGCTATGTCACGTTGTGGCAGCAACTTGCTACTTCTCAGCCCAAGCTTGAATGTAGTCCAGATCTTGCTGCATATAAGCAGCATCATTATCCAAGGAATTGCAAGTGGAACTTAGCATTTGGAAATTGTGAGTGAACGTACCAATGACTGAATATAAAAATGGAAGGAAGAAAGGTGATGTAGCAGCTGAAGATGGTTGGGCCAAGGTCACTATCCTGAGGGAGTCCTGCAATGATGACATGGGACCTTTGTGGTATGTATGATTCCAAGGGGAAGTTATCCCCTGGGCAGAGTTTTACGATTTTCAGTTTAAGTATTTTGTTGAGTAAGATTCATGAAGCCTGGTCTGTCATGGCATGGAGTGGCATTTCTCATGCAATCTTCCATCTTCACCTCATTAATTATGCAGCCTGGCCATTGGGGACTTGTTAAAATGGGAAATTATCTGGTTGGAGATGTGGAAGTACTTGCCAATACTGGGGCTTACCAATGTTCAAGACACCAATTTTAAAGCCCAGTTGCACACACTTCAGTTGTGGCAAGCCAGAAACTGACCCTCTTCCTATGAAGTTTCAGCTTCAACATTTAACATATGACTCAGAGGAAAGGAAAACTCTCTTCTCACTTTGGAGTCAGGGACCTGCAAGTCCTTCTTCTAGCTGACCCACCACCAAAAAACCATACCGCCAGCTGAAATACAAATTGCAACTGTGTCCTGAGTGAAGCTGGACAAATAGAACTGCAGGAAACAGGGCCATGATCTTCTGAGTTCTGCAAGAATAAGTGCTACCATCTTCTTTTTGTTACCTCACACCTTGGACCACTATTCCCTCCAACTTTGCCAGCACATGCCTGTCACTGTGGCTCATCGAATGTCACTATCGTTATTACATACAGAATGTCAACTCAGTGACTCTCACAAGTTCATTCTCCCAAAATACCAACCCTTCCTGTTCTCTGTACTTCCTACTTAATCACTGGGACAACCCTACCACCTCTCCTGCTCCTCCATCACCTCTAACTGCTCTTGCATCCACATCCATCATATGTAATCTTTGCTTTCATTAGACGACAAACTGACTTATGCCTTGGATTCATGTCTCAACAACATCACACCAAACTCTTTTCTAATCCCTAGACCTATTGTACTTGATCTGCAGGACTGACTGTGGCCTAGTATGTGGACTGCAAGGATGTGGATCCCAACGCTCTGACAGGATCAAAGCCCCTGAACTAGAATGGGACGTGTCCCTTAACTGACCGTAGTCCTCATCTACCACAATAAGGACTGCTCCGTTTTGTCTTTCACATTCTGCCATTTGCTTAAAGAGCACACAGTATGCTGCAGGTCTGATATTGAAGACGTGCTTTACTGCACAGTGACATATCTATCTCCCACAGATTGAGTGTTCATTATTCCCCACTGCCACCATTCCTATTGCACTCAAAGGTAATGTGAACTATGCAGAATTTAGTTCTGACCTCAGGGTTACCAAAATAAGAGAACCAGGCCAAGCAGCAGTCCAATTTCTCTTCTAATGAGACAAAGGGAGGATTAAGTATGATCAAACTGGACACAGGAGCAGATAATGGTGATGTAGGAAAAGCAGTGAAGTGCACCCAGTGAACATATGACAAGGAACAAGAGTAGGCCAATTGGCCCTTCAAACCTGCTCTGTTACACAATAAGGTCACAGCCAATCCGATTTTAACCTCACCTTTGTATTCCTACATAATCCAGATAATCTTTCATCCCCTTGGTAATCGAGAGTATATCGACTTCCACCCTAAAAATATTTCAAGTCTCTGCTTTCGCTGTCTTTTGAAGAAGGGAATTCCTCAAAGACACTCAACCCTCGGGGGGAAAAGATCCTCATTTCTGTCTTTAAAAAATGGCCCCTTAGTTTAAAACCATGACTCCCCATTCCTAGATTCTCACGCAAGAGGGAACATCCTTCAAGTTCATTCACATAAGCCAGTGAAGAGGAAGCAGAGAGTGTAGAAAGGGTTCATAGTTCAGGATGATGAGCTAGGGGAAAGTTGTTGAGTGGTTGTGATGTATGCTGTGGTGAAGAGTTGTTGTCTATGATCCTTGCTGAGAGCTGAGTGCATTGACAGAGTTAGAGTAACTGGAGGCCCTGTGAATGTGAGGCAGCACGGTGAAGATAGTGGGACTAACGTTTGCTGAGTACAGAAGGTGACTGACCTTGTCCCTGCATACTGGGCCTTCCTTCTAATTTGGGGGCACAACGCTGACTATTATCTGATGCCAAGACTGGCTGATCTGGCACTTGGGCTCCTGCAGCAGGCAGATGAATGAAGGCTGGTCCTCCTTCTCACCACCCAGCATCTGCGGTTCAATGCCCACAAAGCAAAACAGCTGCTTTGCTTTCTGGGCCATGTGTCTGGTAATGAGGGTGGAACACCACAGTGTGTGGAGTAGATTCCGGATTATAGCATCTGATATGGTGTATAGTTGGACATTAAACTGGTGGCTCAAACACCAGAACATCCTGGTAAGTCTGCCTATGCTGCCAGGCAATTCCATGAGAAAGACACATGAGGGTGCTTTTGAGGAATGTATGTGGTGAAGAGTAAATGACTGCATGAAAAAAGTTGCTCAGGCATAAAGAATTGGGGCCCATGAAGCCCAGGTGACAAAACGCTACATGAAAATAGAAAAATTTCACCCTCTGTTTCTCTCTCCACAGATGCTGACTGGCTTGCTAAGTGTTTCCAGCATTTTCTATTTATACTTCTGATACAGAAAATCTGAAATACTTGTCTCATGATAAATGTCCAATGATGAGTATTTGTTAAGTGTGTTTAATTTCAATTTAAAATGAGAAAAGATGCATCACTCAGTGCAAACTGTAATTTTTCTGTCATCAAAACCCACTTATGTTGATAAAAATAGAACATTACTGCAGCTGAATCAGTTGGCTCTCATTTACTGGAAGGTTTTGCCAATTTTAGTTTTGGAAGTGGAACCAGGTGTCATGCTCCAATAGAATATATTATTGTTTAGTTCAATGTTTTCTCATTTGTACATGTTGTTTGTGGTTCTCGAGTGATTCGAGCTTTTGCAAGTTTATACAATTATCGAATTCTACATCACAGCGAAAGGTCCTTCAGCCCTTCAGACCCATGCCCGTCATTGAGCATCTATCTGCTCTAGTCCTCTGCCAGCACCTGGCCCATAGTTTTATGTACTAATAGGTACTTCAAACGAATCACCTAAATGCTTCTTAAATGTTTCTGCCTCTGCCATTCTTTCAGGCAGTGAGTTCCAGATATCTCCTACTCTTGGCGAAAGGAAATGCCTTCCTTAAATCCTCTTGACTCCTATTCTTACTTCTATGACCTCTGCTTATTGATTTATCAACTAAGGGCAGAATTTCCCTTATCCACACTCCTCAATTTTGTGAGCTTCAATCAGGTCCTCCATCAGATTCCTCTACCCTGAGGAAGACAAGATGCAGTCTGGATAGTCTTTAGGAATATGTTCAAAGGAGGAGAGGTGGCTGTGTGATTTGATTAACCAACTGGCAGCAATTGTGAAGAGTATCTAACTCAAACCCGGTTTTTGATGGGTTTTATAATTAGAGACACAAAGTTACAAGGTTTTCAAAATATCAAAAATGTTGAACCTTACTGTGCCAAGTAAGCCCTGCCAAAGCCAAATCTGTGGATTCCTCATCAGAGGTGAAGGAGGAGGAGGAAATATTCTGAGGGGTTAGTCTCCAAGGAAGAAACAAGAGTATGAGAGACAGCAACAAGGAGTTGTGAAGTAGGGATTGAAGCTTGAGCATGTTAAGAACACATTCACAGCAGTGCAACACTTGAAAACATATCTTACTAGGTTGTCAAGACTGGAGGGCTCAGCATCCCTCCAAGTGGTCATGGTCCTCTCATATTAAATATTCTCTCCTTGAAGAGAAGGCAAGGAGATGAATGTCAGGCACCTCCACACCGCCCCACCCCCACCCCCCCAACCACCACCACAACCCATCTTGGCTCATTGTGTGCGATGCTTGCAGACCTCTGCCTGCAGATCAGTTGGGAGAAAAGTGGCTAGGTGTCCTAAACAAATAGGAAGCAGAGAGTGCATCAGTCTGGAGGCTCAGAGTAATTGAGGGAAGATGCTGCCTGAAGTAGGATGGTAGAACATGAACCTTGGTGCCAGCAGGGTGCAACAAAAGAGAGTTAGAGTGAGTGTGAGTAGTAGAGAGACATTGGTGGCACTTGCCCTTTCAGACCATAGAAGGTAATTCACCACCTTCCTGCACTGTTATGCATTCCTCTGGACCACGGGTGGCAACGTCAGACCAGGTCTGGTGCCATGATCTCCAGTGAAGTCCTGTCACTACCCCATCCACAGGGTTGCCTCTTTTGGCCATCTTTGGGGCAAATCTTCTAACAATGCAGCTGTGAATGGCAGTCCTTGGCTAGCAATGATAGACCTGGTACACAGCTGGGTTTTAAAAATGGCACTGATAGTAGAAATCCTTGAAAATCTCAATGGTAGTGAGTACTTCCATTGCTGGCAGGCACAAGACAGCATGAGAGGTGTGCCATAGAAGTGTGAGGTCTGCAGCAGAGAATTGCATGAGAAAACCTGCTAAAGTCCACAGGGAGAATTCCCCCTTGGAACTCCTTGAATTAGATCCTAAGCAAACCTTTGGTAAAATGCAGCACAAGTCAATGTGAAGGCAGCCACAACACAGGGCAATGTCATAAAAATCCATCCCTTAGTACAATGAATACGAGCAATGAATTGGCACTAGATAAAACATAAGTAGATATGCAAGATAGATATACATTGTAGATTTTCTATGCTATATAAAATGAAAGTACCATTGGATGAATGCACAATAGCATATTGAAATGAAAAGAGAAAGTGGAGCTATTTTAAATAGATATAATGTAAATTCTAATATACGTAAATTATTCCTATTACACGTTCTTAGAAAGGTCTTCATGACAAGAACTATCATTAGTAGAAAAAAAATCCCACCTAGTCTTTTTGTCTGCAGACAAATACTCTTACTTCATAAATGCTATCTTTTGACAAGCAAGTCTTAAGCAGCACATATTACATTTATGGCTGACATTTAATTTTTATTAACATTATGTTTAGTACTCAGCTTTAGAGCTTGCTGTCACATTCTTTAACACCAAATTGTTTCTGCTTATGTATATATCCTGACCTAATTTTATTTCCACCTCTAACAATAATGCATTATTCTAAGTAGCTGCCACATGATATTTCTCAGAATGACACAGGTTCTTCATGATCCTGGTTGCATGGTCAATTACAACAAAACAAAATGCGCTGTGTGATACTTGCACAGCAAGAATCTAGTCTACAAGTCAGGCAATTAACCTGGTTGCTGATTTTTGCTGTCTGAGGGATTTGATTTTCAAGAATTGCCTGACATTTATTATTTACTTGAAAATAATGTGACACTATTAACATAGAATCATCTAGTTAGTATACAGTTCCAATTATTGTCTACTGGGTGCAAACAAAACACATTCATCTATTATTGCTGTATCTAAATGTCTACTATCTCTAAACTAATTCTATGACTTGTGTCCAAATCCAAACCATCATTAATGTGCACTATAGTATATTTTTTGCCTGTAACAAATTGGTACTGAATAATCACAAGCGTGCATTAAAAGCCTCAGTAATACAAAGAACAAATGATCGAAGTACAATACTTGGAAACCAATGTGATATATTCCAAACACCAACAGGTAATAAAGATCATGAAGCCAACAGCCTACTTTTACATCTAAAAGAGAGAATACAAACACGAGATCAATTTTGGGGGCCAATCAGTAAAACACTCCTGTTGCAAAGGACCAAAGATGCCAAATAGAAATCCTAGACTGTCAGCTACTTATACTTAAGAAAACTATCACTACTGCCTTTGACGATATCTTTGACAAGATATTAAAATTCACTTATTCGTAGCATTTTGTAATCTTGGCCACCTTACTAACAATTACAGAATTTAGTTACAGCTTAAGACAAAGTTGTAATGACACAGCATTTAAGTATAACAGAAGCATATATCCCTGCAATTATAAAGCTTAGAATATTGTTTTAATACCCAAATATTAAATTATTATTTTGAATCTTGTAAATAACAACATTTGGAATGGTTTAATGAAGGGTGAGATGTGCTTTGAATCAGACATGCTGAATGTTTTAACGAATTTTACAGCATCAAAATTTTATTTTTATGGTATTTGCCTATGCAAACAAAATGCTTTAATTTAATGCTTTCAATACAGTTGTCTTGCAAAAAGAAAGCAGAGTGTTTGTATGTCACCTGCAATATTATCATTTCATAAAGTTCAGATGCTGTCTGCAAAATTATAGACATTTTCTCATCCACCATAATTATTAATCCACAGCACTCCAGAAATACTATTGCTAAAACAGTGTTGCAATGTGAAGTTCAATACTAAACCTCTACTACAGTCCAATGTTTAATTGGTTTCAAACATTTAAATGTCCAAGCGTTTGCTTACACCAATGATATAATGATAAATGCTGACCACCCATGCTCATCTTCAGCTTCTCTCAGAGTTTATTGTCTTGCTCAGTATGAAGTTAACTTTGAAAAGTAAAAACAAAAATCTCTTTCTCAATTTGTTTTCCTCTTTATACTGATGTACTTAGTCATTTTCCCCTCATTTCGCTGCTACCGCATATGCACCTAGGTAACTGCTAATTCAGCCTTAAATGTCTGCAGTGAAATAGAACACAATAACAGATGTGGTGTTTTTCTATTATATTTTACATCTCTTGTCATCGATGTGAAATACAGGGCTGGAAAAGTAGGCTAACCATTACTGACCCATAGTTCAAATGGCAGCATTTAAATGTCAAGCTAAGTCGTGCATCATGCCCCAAGCCCAAACTTTGCTCTGGAATGCCTACAGTTGGAAAAGAGTATTTTTTGCAATATTTTCACAAATACTGTCGTTAGCTATACAGAAAACTTGCAAAACAAATTGTCCTTGTAAAGGCTTGTCTTTGTTTTAATTTAATATAAATTCAGGAATGATTATTTCACTTCTTTGTGTGCCCATAAATTATTTTTAAATAATAAAAGTAGTGTTTGTGAATAAGGAACAATTGCTCAAAAACAATGGCAAGTCCTGTTGTTGATTCTCCTTGAAATAATGATGGTTAATATACATCTTGTGCATACTGCATTATGAAAACGTAAGCCCTGTCAGAGATACATTACATCGATGTAGTGCAGAATTAATCTGGAGTTTATCCAGATTAATACATTTGCACTGAAAATGCAATTTTGATTATAATTAATCTAAAGCATTGCTAGATTAAAATGTCAACATAAATGAGATATTGGTGAGTTCTGCTTCAACAGATGAATTCAGCTTGAATTCTGCTTCTTGATTATTCCAAATGTACCAATTACTGGGACGAACTAATGCAACAATATGGAGATACTCACGCTTTAATGCTGGAAAACAAAAAAAAATGAGAAGGTTTAGCTCCTAACTGGCTTCTATTTTATGGACACCCACACTGCATAATCTGAAATGATTCTGACGTTGAACAAATTAAATTGAAAAGTAAAAATCTATTTTTGTGGTACAACAATTTGGCCAGAAGGGGAGCAACCAACAGTAGTGCCAATATAGTTGCCATTTGTAAATGCTTTCAGACATTCCCTTTACAATCTTTATGTAAGGCATTGGCATTTCTATTTTTTTTGAAAAAGCTGGTATTTATTTTTACAGTATTACTTTGGAGCTCATGTCTTTTCTGGGTAAAAAGACAGAGGGCTATGTAAAACCAGTAGTCTTTAACTTATTTGGATGCTACTGTTCACTGTTTGCCACATAATGTAACTGCCTAGCGTGCTACAAAGATTTCAAATGTAATATTGTTTTTTGATAGTAGTTTTCTTTTTGATAATAAATAAAACACAAACTGAAATTTTAAAATAAGCAAATCATACACCCTTCAATATCTGCCAAACAAAATAGAGAACACAGCCTGTGGTATTTATACCAGATGCTGGTTTTATGCAAGATGCTATTAAATCAGTACAATTTCTGCAAAAGGCATTAATTCAGAATTTATTGCTCAGGTAGAGAAGGCTGCTTTGTATTATGAAGGAAAATGACTAAAAAGTAAGTAGGCTGAAAGGCCTCTGGTCACTGATACAGATATGCCTCACCATAATGGGAAAAAATACATGATTGGTATCTAATCTTGAGCTTAAACAAAATTAATATGTCATCAGAGGAATCACAAGTACAGCAAAGATTAATGAAAGGCGCTTAAAATTACAAGCATGCAAACTTATTTGATTAAAAAATAATCTCACTGGCCATTCTGTAATATTCTTCAACTTATCCGCATCTATCCTGTCAGATGGTTATGATTAAAAATAGGTCAGCGTGAGGCTACTGATAGAAATCACATGTAAAACACACATGTGATGAATATAATTGAGACGGGGAGGGGAACTGTGCAAATAATTTTAAGATCAAAGAAAATTTAATATGGAAAGATGACAAAATCTACAAGTATTACCAGAGTCTTTATCAGACTTCTTGTTTTCTTTGTTGTCTTTTTCAGTTGTGTCCTTGTTTTCAGAAGCACCAGCTGAAACAGTGGTTTTACCAGGCCCTTCAGTCTGCTCATCTACAATTAAAAATGTGAAGGCGATTAGGAAAGCAGATTACTAACTGTACAGTATTTGTTTGAGAGAAACATTTACTCAGTTTCATAGCCTGTGCATCACAGAAGGCAAAAAGTAAAAATATACTGTATGCTAATTTCAAAGCTTGTACTCTTTATTGAAAGGTTAAATATTGTCCAAGTAAAATACTATTTATCACTTGTATATATAAAGAAATGCAGTTAATTGCATGTCTGGGTGCAAAATCCAATTGATCTTAAACTTTAGACCCTCTCTTCGAGGGCCATGAAATATTATAAAACACATATACATCTGTTGATGTGAAAATAATAAAAGTGATAGTTTAATTGTGCAGAATTTTATTGACAGTATATAACTGAATTTAGTCAAGCTCAACATGTCCTAAGTGCCACGAAATAAAATTGAACTAATTTAGTTTTTTGTCATTTTGTATTGATTGAAAAATGTCCGATTCATTTTAGATTAAAATAAAATATCTGTCTATAGGGGGCACTCCTTTAGGTGTAATGTAATATCCTATCAAACAACTTGCAATTGATACCCAGCTGAAATATTTGCTATAGAACGATTCTATACCTCCATTGACATGCGAATCTATAAAGAAAGGCTAATATCAATTTGTATAGTTATGAATTCTTCCAAGTAGTAATGGTGTTGGATTAATCTGTTTATGCAGTTAGCTGCATGGCTAGGGTTAGGCAGCACTAATCCATGAAATGCCCACTGTTCCTTTTCATCCTGTGATCATTTGTCTCTCACTGTGTTGATGTCACATTTTAATGAATTTTTAGCAGCCTGAGTAATGCCAGATAACCAGACCTGCAACTCCCACAGCACTACATGCTGCGTTCACTGCATTGCAAAATAAAAATCATATTTGCAAGTCCCGGTAGGAATTAAACAAATTAGGTGATGGAAACAAAATGGCGCGGTATCCTGTCGGTCAAAGCAAAAGCCTTCACTCATCAGATTCATAAAATCTTAATAACCATAAAAATTGACCTCGAGGAGGTGAACAGGTCCTAAGCACACTGACATACAGTCCCTCCATCCCTGTTTGCTAAGCAATGCTTTTGTTAGCTGGCTAAGACAAGTTAACCCTTTATGTTCCACACAATGATCCTATTTCACATTTACGCACGACACATCAGCTCAGAAATAAATATAACATAACATTTTCATTGCAAATGCTACAATGATTGAAAGGGGAGAAATGAGTAGACTCCGAATACTATGTTTTATTGATAGTGTTCTGACAGCAGGGTGAAATATTCCCTGTCACATGCAGCAGCCGGTTGCAAAAATTGCTAGTTTAGCACTAAGATGACTCTTGGGTGACAGCATTCCAAAATTCTGAAATGCAGAAATAATAAACCTGACTGGTGTGCTCAAACAGTGGATTAAAAACATTCTCTGTGTATATGAAATGCTATGTTTGCTTTACATACATGTACAGATTGAAAGATTAAAATTAAACAATTTGAAAACAATTTAAGTTACTTTGTCATACATATTTGATTTGACATAAATAGATTTTGCATTTGCACAAAGGCAAGAAATGCAATCATTTTAAACTGATCTGTTCTAATCCATCTCATGGGTGCGTTAAAAACTGATTGATCTAAATTGATTTGTACCTTGATGTGCACAGATTAACCTGGTTTAGACTGATTAGAATTGGTTTACAAACTCTATTGGGCTGTATCTACTCCACTTATTTGTCTCAATGGTAGTGCTCTGTATTTTCCAATCCTGATTGTTAATCAAAGTAGAGACTCCGCAAGCTCGCTGGTCACAGTAGGTAGACAAAGCTGTATTTGTAAAGGTGGTAGGGGAGCACAGTTTGGGCTGCTGTTCATCTGTGATCATGACCTGATAGGTCTGTGCTAATGCCAAGTACACACACAGCTCATATTCAGTGTCGGGCCCTACAACCTTAGAAATCTTGTGAACGACCTTTCTTTCTCATCCTTGGGTATTTATGCATTGTTCTTTCACTGGATTTACTGACCCATTTTCCATGGGCGAGGAAATGAAGTGTCACGAAGTGTCCTACCTTCGGGGGACATGAAATTTTCAAGGCTATCACGGCACACATTAATAAAACATGTTGTGTTAAAAGGCAAATTATGAACCCAGCAAGAGTAACTATCATCTGGGTCTCATCAGTCAGTTTGCTCAGTTCTCTTCTGCCTTTCTGGTATGTGTTTTAAGAGCAAGAGAAATTCCCAGACATGTTCTCCTATACATCATCATGGAGTCTGACCCAGGCCTGACCCTCACAACAGTTTGACTAATCTGAACGTGAACAAAGACTTCATGTCAGCAGCACAGAGCAACTGTGGGATAGACTCTCCCCATCAACTTAATAGCAAACAGCAGTGCTGAGACTATAACTTAGAGGATTCCAACATGCCACAAACAAATAAACCTCCAAGGTAAACTGTTCACCAGATACATATTTTTATCTTGCTACCTCACGATTTGTTTGATTCGCAGCAAAAAGATGATACTTGTGAAAGAGCAACACAGATTTATGAGAAACAAGAAGATATGTAGAAATATACAGATTTTAAATCCTCAGACACACACAGAGTAATTTTACAATTTGACTCTGGCATGCGTGAAAATTTAAATTTAGCTTATAGTATATTTCCATTATGAAATAAAATCCAAATAATGAAAATCCTAGTTGGTTTGAAAACACAATAGAAGCGTTCACAATTTTTACCACCTATCTTTGAAAACAGACTCATATTTTCTTTGCATCCACAATTAAACATGAAGTCATGTGCTGCAGAAATTAAAAGTGATCATCAAGTAGTATTTCTCTAATTATAAGGAAAAGCCTAAAGTGTATCAAATTAATGGCCGAAGGAGGAAATGGTAGTCTATTTGCCTATTACATTTCTCATTAAAATATGTGAGATTTCTGAGCTACAGACTCTCAGCAGAACTCAGTAATTTTTACACTTATTTTATTACATGCCATGGTAAAAAGCACCATCCTGCTATCCAGTATGATGGACCTGTAGTTTTTCTTAATTATAATCAAACTTTATTAGCAGAAACTCTAGGTCAGGTCAGGTGATCTGCAAAGTGAATTCAACGATATTTTTGTAATAGATATATCGCATTCTCACTTGCGTAGAATATCATAAACATCTGCTCGGGCAATAATTTATTTTCTCATCTGCTTTCATCAGGAAAACTAAAATGGTTGTAATTGTAGTTTAATTATAAATTACTTTCATTCTGGAAATGAAATGCAAAGAAAACATTGGCTTTGAACAACAGTTCTAGTAAAAAAATGTGTGCATTGACTATCGTGCTAACAGTGCAAGTTCATTAAAATTATCATTTGACAAAAAGGAGTGAGAAAAATCTAGTTCAAATCAGTTCAATGCGTTTAATGTTTATTTTGCACTTGCTGCTTGGAAGATAACCGCAAATAATATCTAAAACTCACTATCTTTAACTGATGGTTCTTAATGCCGGCTTTAAATTTTCTCTTCCAAAAGTTCTGCTGTCCCTTTTCCCCCATCATGTCTCTGCCATGAGCCAAGCTGCCTGGTCAAGGTGTCACAGGCCAATAGGTCATTAATTCCTGGAAGACAGACCTACTACCCTTAATTTCTTCCCCCCTCCCCCAATAGATGGAACACTGTCATATGCAAATATCCCTATCCAGGGTCAAAAGCACAAACCTTCTTTTCACCATGCAACACACACAAGCTCTTTCAAGGAATCAAGTTCAAATGGCAAATTCAAATTAAAATGGCTCTGAATTCTGACTCTCTGAATGAATATTCCGGCTGTACTCCCTCCATTCCACTGATTAAAAATAGACTTTTTCTTTTAGCCAAAGTAACTTTTGACAGAGAACAGATCTACAATGTAAGCAGAAAATGCAAAACATACTCAAATTTTGCGACAAATGTTATGTGCTTAGAGTTCCCAAAGGTTATGCTTATAAGAAAATACCTATAGTGTGAAATCCTTCACTTCATTTGTAGTGTCTCAGAATCCAGTACAGAAATGTGTTTTTATTACTGCTTTCTGTCTGAATTTCAAGTCTGAATACCTTACCCCAGTGTTAGACCTTAACTGTCCAAGGGTGCAGCTTTGAGGCTCTTTCAAGGATCTGAGAGATCAAACTCTTCTTTTACTCACGGGCAAGTAATAATGACTTCAAGACAAAAACCTTTGACATACTGACAAAACTATCAAGTTCCATGTGAAAGTTAAAAGCATTACTATTAGGACATGGATCTTACCTACATTATGGCATGGTCTTTGAAAATGGTGCATTATGTGGATTATAATGGAGTTCTTGCCATTGTGAATGTCTTGTAACAATACCATGAAATGTGACCTAAAAAAACATCGGAAAATGTTTGGTCGTCTCAGAAAAGATGAAATTGATTGTGTGTGTTTCTTAACGAGAACAGGGTATTATATATAAACCTAAACTGAATGCACTATTTATGGCAATAAAACTCTACTAACGATTTTCAATTTTATTGTAATCACCTACTAACATAGTAGGTATGCTGTATAATAACCAAAGCAAAGATGTTTTAGACTGAAACAAGTTTGAACCATTGCATTCTGTTCCACTGGATAAATTAGATGGATTTTTGGAGAAATGGGGTTAGGTTTTGATCTTCTGCAATTATGTAATATGGAGCTGGTTTAATGTGGAAATAAAAATAAACACCTGAGGTGTAACAATGTTGTCATGAACTATTTATACTATCATACTCCTTTATATTATTGTGCAATGTTAAAATTCTCTCACTGTCATAGGAGAGCATGCACAATTTGTCAGTTTTATAATGATTAATGTGATGATATCATTACTGTAAATTTGACATCTGTAGCAGCATCCAAAATATTTTTCCACCTTTTCAAAGAAAAGCCTCTTCCCATTTTGATTTGGAGGTGCCAGTGCTGGACTGGGATGGATAAAGTCAGAAGTCACATGACACCAGGTTATAGTCCAATAGGTTTTTAATAAAATTCACAAGCTTGCTGAGCACTGCTCCTTCGTCAGGGAAAAA
Organism: Stegostoma tigrinum; assembly: GCF_030684315.1. Lineage (NCBI taxonomy): Eukaryota > Metazoa > Chordata > Chondrichthyes > Orectolobiformes > Stegostomatidae > Stegostoma > Stegostoma tigrinum. The sequence goes on from NC_081358.1 coordinate 24,079,748, forward strand.
CATACTGAAGGAAATGACAGTGCCATATTATAGTATAATATTCCTTAGTATGCCAAAATTCTTTCCTTGACTTGAAAGAAGGGCTGTAAACATACACATGGAGTTGCAGATGGAGAATGAGATAAAGCATTTGTACAAGTAGGATTTGATATCACAAAGTCCTGGATACATGTTTTACACTCTTGTTGTAACTTATGCAAGTCAAAGTTTATTAAGTTTCATTAAATATTTGTGGAAGTGACAGAAACCTATATGCAACTATACATGATACTCAAAAATCAGAAGCTGAAATTTATCTTAAAACCAAAGATTATTTTTTATTTCATCATCATAGAATGAACTCCATTTTTGCTGTGTAACTGGATGCGCTTTGAACGTGACAAACTCTTACCCCATTAATCTGTTGATTTATGCTAAGAAAGTTCTAGGGACAAATTTGGGTCAGAAATTCCAATATGCGCCATTTTATAAGTAATTCATTAGTCATTTTTAAAAAATTATTCTGCTTGCTAATTCAGCATTAGTATTAAAGTTTAAACTGTAAACAGTGAGTAGTCACTTGAAAGCTAATCAATTAACATAAATTGGTCCAAAGGGGAATTTCTTCTCCCTGAATTTACTCCAAAACTCTGTGGCTGCAAGCAATCTATCGTCATTGCTGAAATTTTTTCAAACATTGATTTAATTGTGTATCTCTACAGCTCACATCCTAGTAGTACAATTTCTACAGCAACTGAAATCCCATGAAACAAATGGATCTATTTCATCCATTTCTATCGGAAAATGAAGAATACCTGGCAGTGATTACAAGGTTATAATCTAATTCTGGGTAAGGCAGTGTCATCAACCACGAGAATAGACTCAAGTGGTTTAAAGCAATCATTTAATCCCTAAGGTTTTGGAGTAGATCTGTAGCTCGGGTTGTGGGTGTTGAGGTTGGTTGGCTCGCCGAGCTGGTTTGTTGTTCTGCAGAAGTTTCGTTACTGTGCATCTGCATTGTGTAGTTGCCCACTGCAGCAACACGGAACTACGCCAAGTGGAAGAAGAACACTTCTTCTAAGTGATCAAGGATAATGGATATCCAAAGAGCTGAGTCAGGAGATGCCTACATGAACAGTGTCAGAAAGATTTTACAAGCTCCGACACACTCATCACACTACCCCACATCAGGAACACATTGGAACTCACCACAAGACTCCTACGACTGCTGGGCATCAGAGTAGCACACAAACCCACATCAACCCTATGACAAATGCTCACCCGAGCTAAAGACCCACTCCCCACCGTGGACACGACCAAATTAATCTACCAGATCCCCTGCAGAGACTGTGAGAAACACTACATCAGACAAACAGGAAGGAAACTAACAAGAGTACATGAACTACAAAAAGACACAACCAGTACGGACTCATCTCAATCCACATGGACAAGGAGAACTAGGACTTCGACTGGGACAACACTGAGATCCTGGGACAGGTGAGGCACGGACAAGCACGAGAATTCCTGGAAGCATGGCACTCCACAAAACAGGCTATTAATAAACACATTGAACTTGGCCCCATATACATTCTACTATGGAGGAAACCTGGAAGTAAGGCAATGCATCACAACGTACCCTAGAGTTTAAAAGCCAGGCGGGAAAACATACCGACGCTTCATCAAAGGCTGCACTGAGGATATTACCAAGCACAGTAACGAAACATCTGCAGAACAACAAACCAGCTCGGCGAGCCAACCAGCCTCAATCATTTAAACTATTCAATTAGGTTTTGGCATTGAAATTCCTCTCTATATTTTCCATTATTTAATTGTTTATTATTTCAATTTTAATGTTGAAACTGCATTCTGCTTTTGGTTATTGGTTGTGCGATGGTGGTGGCTTTCTGTATCACTGCCAAGAGTCAGTATGACCATGCTCTGAGCCATGAGAAGTTTCACACAGAAGGATTAACAAGCATGAGGTTTCTTCCTGCTGGTTTATTCCACAATTTATTACAACAACGTGCCTTTAATGCAGAGTCTTTAATATTGTAAAAAAGTCAGAAGACGCAGCACAGTTGTATTATCAAAATATCACACTGAACCATAGCGTGCTCAGACATTACATTCACCAAATGTTCCACTATTGCATTAAGTACAGTATCTGGCCAGTTCTATAAAACAAATCAAGTTGCGCAAGGACATTTTTTTCCCACAGGTAAGATGATTGCTACTTGAGATCAGTTTGATTTTTGGCTCTTAATAATGAACTATTGTGCAATGAATAGATTGTGTGACATTCAAGTGTTGATTTACTATGCTCTTATGCTTTCTCACCAGAATGTGTTACTAAGAATTCACAGCCATACTTCTACCTTGATTCATTTACTCCACAGGACATAAAAGAGTAATTATTTTGTTACTAATTGGGAGATTAGTTTTAAGTGGTGTTCTGTATTTTAAGAATGACTACACAAAGATCAAATTAAAAATCCATCTATAAATGATGTATGAAGACCTACAGAATGTGCAGCCCACCTCCTGCAACTCTCTAATAATTGATGCAAGCATCCTTCATTCCAAATTGACCAGATCTGTGGCGTGAAGTCACAATGGTAACAGCTGCCTTGCGAAATGCAATGCAAACTGATTTTCGGCAGGCTGAACTGAATTAAAGTAATTATTTTATACTGAGTATATCTACTAATACTGTATTTTTATTTTTCACAATACAGCATGTGCTTAATCTCGCCAAGCCAACTGATCACATTCATCACCAAATGCCTCAATTTCATTCAAGATCAGACCATTAAAGGCAGAAACTACTAATCAGCTACTTTCATGAGAAGCTCACGGATTCCAGCCAAACATGGCGTGTTTCGGTTGAAATATGTACTTGCAATTCAGTTGGGTGAAAACATCACTCGTATCCAATTTGGGAGATTGCAAAATTTTGTCTTCAGACTTTTTTTTACATTCATATATTGAAATGAGCATGGTAGCTTAAACAAGATAGCTGAGATAACTATGCAGTTTTTACACTATTTAGTCGAAAGAAACATCAAGCATTGGTTACAGTATATTCGACGTGGGTGTCATATTATGATATTCACTGTCGAATGCCATGTCGTAGCCGACATTCTGTAGAATAGATGGGTAAATTTTCAACCAATTCAAGCAGCACAGGAAACAGCAATTGATCTTAAACTGCATGCAGGTTAAAAAAATATGGAAATGGTATCTTAATATTCTGTAAGTGAATATATTGCTTATATTGTTGTTCCAACAACAGGGCAGCAAGCCTGATGGAAACAATTATTAGTGCATTAAAAATAATCAAGATAAAATCCTTTCCATTCTGATATTTTTCTTTCTTTCCATGTTTATTAATGGATGATTTTAAACATCTGTCTCCTAATTGTTTCATCTATGTTGAAGCCGAAGGGTAAAAATTTCACACACGCCTTCCAACGTGACCTGTGGTTAGACAGAAAACAGTTTTACCAGTCACCACGCAGCTTCCTGTCTAGAACTTCTGAAAGCACTAGAGGCCGGGGTTAATGGCCTTTCCAATCTCTGTGATAAGAATTCATTTTGTTCTATTACCAGCAGTTATCGTGAAGTCTGCTGCATCACTTCAGCAGGGTTCAATCAATGAGAGAACCTAATGAAGTAACCAGCTGTAGCTCTATTTCCCTGGTCAACTCTATCAGACAAATAAGATCTATCAGACAAATCCCAAACCCTTCCCCTGTAATAGCATCTTCATATGCAAGGTTTACACACACAAACTAGTGACATTGAAACATTTATTTTTAAGCATACAATTTTCACCTTGCATTTAAGGCAGGAGGAAGAGAGTGGTGAACCTGCAATTACAGCACTGAAGGTGACAATGGTGCAACATAGGTTGGACTAGTGCAAGTAATTTGAACACCATAGATTTGACTTTCACCAGTGAAAGGTTCAATGTGGAATTAGCAACAGCAATTTATAAAAAAGAAATTACTTTTATTTTTTGAAAACTACTAAACCATTGCAAAATCTTGAGAAAATTCAAGCTGCTTATAATTTGGTGGTTTGAAGCTGCAGCATCTATGAGGACTTACAAACTGTATCAATTACAAGCTTGCCGTAATGTAGCTTAACCAACGTCATGTGTAGCTGCAACATGGCATTCCAACTTGTGTAGTCAGTGCTCCGACCATGAAAGGCAAACGTGAAAAACACCTTCTTTGCCATCCCGTATACCTGTGACACTATTTTCAAGAAACTATCTAACTCCACCCTCAGTATCTCTGTTACACAGCACTTCTCAGGGCCCTACCATTAACTCAGGAATGAAAACAAAGTTGCTGGAAAAGCTCAGCAAGTCTGACAGCATCTGTGAAGGAGAAAACAGAGTTAACATTTCAGGTCTGGTGGCACTTCCTCAGAACTTCCTCCCTACCAATAACTGTATATGTCCTGTCCTGGTTTGTCTTACCAAACTGTAACACCTCATAATTTATCTGCATTAAATACCATCTACCATTCCTCAGCCCACTGGCCCTGTGGATCAATATCCATTGCACACCTTCTCCACTGTCAACTATTCTAACAAATTTTAGTGTCATCTGAAAACTTACAAACCATGCCTCCTATATTCTCATCCAAATCATTTATATAAATTATGGCCAACAGTGGACCCAGCACCGATCCTTGCGGCGGACTGCTGGTCACAGGCCTCCAGTCTGAACCACGACTCTCTACCGCCACCTTCTGTTTTTAACCATCAAGCCAATTTTGTATTCAACTGGCTAGCTTTACTTAGATCCCATGCGATTGAACCTTACTAACCAGTCTACCAAGCCGAATCTTGTTGAAGGCCTTGCTAAAGTCCATATAGACAACGTTTAAGGTTCTGCCTTCATCTATCTTCTTGGTCACCTCTTCAAACCAACTCAGTCAAATTTGTGAGACATGATTTCCCATGCACAAAGCCATGCTGACTATCCCTGATCATTCCTTACCTTTCAAGTTACATGTTGATCCCATTTCTCAGAATCCCCTCCAACAATGTACCCTCCACTGATGTCTGCTTCACCGGTCTATAGTTCCTTGGCTCTTCCTTGCAGCTGTATTTGCTGAGATTCTACTCTAGAAGCATGTACACAGAATGTCTATTTCACTGAAATCTAAACATTGCTACATGTTCAACGAAATGTTATGTATTTGGGCATATGAGGAGACGGGTTACAAGAGCTAACAATGCACTTTCTCAGAAGTTTAAAACTGGATACATTCTGCAATAGTAAATGTTCTTTTCTTCTACAGTCACCTCATGTGTGAAGAAAAACCATAACTGTGATATGTATTCCATGGCTGGAGTTAAATTTCTCAAACTGTCAATATTTTCTGGTATTAAAAGTAGTGGGAGCTGATTGTACATTAAATTCCACTTAAAAAATGGGACCTAAAATACTGAATGTACAAAACTATTGCTTTTTCATTCCATTTGACCTAATAACTCATCCACAATTTCACAGGACAATTCAAATAATGTTTCACAACAGTAAATACACACAATGCACCAATCCAAGGTTCACTCTTTCAGATAAACTGAGTACAAATTCACAACTGAGTTCAAGCCAGATTTCAATCCTTACAATGTATATAGATTTTATTAGGGAAGCTAAAGGATCATGGATATTCCAAGCCATACATGAAAGTAGATAAGATTATTATACCCAGAAGGCATTTTAAGAACATATGTCAATTTTCCTTTATGGAATGTACTGATTGTGTGGTATTGATTGCATCTTAGACAAAGTTGTTACAAAATCCAACCGTTAACAATTCACATTGAAAGGACCAATCAATATTTAAATGACTCTCTACATTGATTTAAAATTAACTTTCAATTAAGAGATCCATATGACTTTTAAATGCAACACTTATCCATTCTAGTGAAAAGGTACAATTATTGATACTCTTAAGCAGCAGTGGCTGCTTTCACATCGATTCGGTCATTTATGCTGTGATTCGTTAGCGTCATCAGCTTTAAAAACACCTACCAGAGCTTCACAACGTCTTACGCTTCTGTTTGACACAAGGACGGGTTTTGCTCTATCAGCACAGTAACGCGTTTTCCGTTAAGTTGCAAGGAGTTTGGAAAATAACAACAGGTATGCAAAATGGAGCTGTAGCTGTTTGAAAATGTGTATCTATCTGTGTGGCACTGCCAAATACCTTTGGTGTTTAAAACAATGAAACAAGTAATGCTGCTAGGTTTCACTTCACTGAAGTGATCCTTTATTTTGACTAATTGGACTATTGATAGCTTTTGTTTCTGTAGATGAACAATGCTCAAAATCTTTAACAGCTACATTGATCTACCTAGAGTTCAACTACTTTTTTTGGCTGCAATCAGGTTCTGTGAGATATCTGAGTGTAACATTTAATATAATCCATAATGCCACTGACACAGTTTTGTCAGTGCCTTAACATGAAATCCAGTGTTTTGAGGCAGGAAACAGTACTTAGACCTTATTAAATAGAATACTGCAATTAAAGTTATTAGCACTATTTACATGCAGCTTTGTTAATTTGCAAACAATTTGAACTAATGTTAGCTTCTAATTAAGCCATGCTCCTGAGCAGAACTGAGTGGTTAATTAGAGGAACTGAATAAGAAATATGCCCTTTAGCTTGCCAATTTCACAGCACTTTGTAACTCTCTTCACCTCGTGGTGAATCCAAGTAACAAAAGCATTTGTATGCAGAGCGGTTTTACAATGAGAATGGTTTATTGCATCCTTATCCAGCAGGTGTAGCCCGTACATGTCGGTATTATTTTCATTTGGCATGACTCATCCAATGATTGAGCAGAAAAGTGCTACAGAATGAGGGAAGGATGAAACAAAAGTGGCCTGATTTGGATTTGTGATTGAATACAATTATGAGAGAAAAGGAGTTGTGGCTCTCTTGAAACAGACAGATTGATGGGGGCTTTTCAGATTACATGGAACAAAAATACTTTTGTTAAAAGTGATGATGGATGCTGTTCAACTTTTTAAAAACTTATAATAAAGTTAATAGAAACCAAAAATTCTTTTGCCCTGTTTTCATATCTAAGTGATGAAAGAAACGCATGTTGCAGTTCAGAAAAAATTGTGAGAAAATGTAAAAGAATAATATTCAAATCATTTTAAAAGGCCAAGGTTTTCAATTCAAAACAAATTACTTTCAATCAACCTGTTTGGACATGTTATAACACATCTTTGGGGCAAATGGGACCTGAAACCAGCACCTTTGACTCAGAGGAAGAGACAAAGTACTACAAGAACCTCAGCCTTTCAGTTCAAGATGGTACAAAGAAAGACACTTTTACAGATAGCTCATTAACTACCAAATTCACCACATTCTACAACAATCACATGGCTCCTGTCCTTATAACAACCTTGGTCCAAGCAAGAGCCGAATGCCAAATGAGTGATGACAATTAGCCCCTTCCACATCAACACAGTGTTGAACCAAGTGAGATACCAAACACTCTGTACAAAGTTACAGTCAATTGGGATAAACTGGAAACTGTTCAGTGACTAGAGGTGTACCTGACTGGAAAATTCAGAGTTACCTGAGGAAAGAGGAGGAAAACAACAACAAACTGCCATTCCTAGATGTCACAGTAGAGCGAACAGCCAATGGGGAACTTCAAACCAGCATCTACAGAAAAACAACACATACGGACCAAATACTGAACTACAGGAGCAACCATCCCAACACCCACAAACGAAGCTGCATTAGAACATTATTCCAACGAGCCACCACACACTGCAGCACAGAGGAACTACGCAGAGCAGAAGAAAATCACCTATACAGCGTATTCAAAAAGAATGAGTACCCTATGAACACAGTCCGCCGATTCCTCAGCAATAAACCCAAACAAACAGACAAAACGGTCCCAGAAACCATAACCACTCTCCCCTACATCAAAGACATTTCCGAAATGACTGCCAGACTACTCGGGCCCCTTGGCATCCGGGTAGCCCACAAACCCACCAACACACTAAAACAGCAGCTAATGAACTTAAAAGACCCTATACAGACAACAAATAAAACAAACGTCATCTACAAAATACCTTGCAAGAACTGTGACAAACACTACATTGGACAAACAGGTAGAAAGCTAGCCACCAGGATACATGAACATCAACTAGCCACAAAACGACATGACCCACTGTCACTCGTATCCTTCCATACAGATAAGGAAGGACACCACTTTGATTGGGACAACACATCCATCCTAGGACAAGCCAAACAGAGACATGCACAAGAATTCCTAGAAGCATGGCATTCCAACCGGAATTCCATCAACAAACACATTGACTTGGAGCCAATCTACCATCCCCTGAGAAAAAGAACAGGAAATGACATCACCAACCCAAGGAAACCTAACCAGATAAATAGAAAGCGGGACATAACACCAGCGCTTCGTCGGAGGCTCACTGATAATGTTACCTAGAATGGTGACGAAACGGCTGAAAACTAACCTTCCAGCTCAGCGAGCAAACTCACATCCAGAGTTACCTTCTTAACCTAACCGTTTTCAGATGTTATTATGATTTTTACCTTCATCTGAAGATAAAGAGGGAGGCTCTTCTTTAATAACCCCACTCTGTTCACTTCCATTCACAATTCCTTGCATCATTAAGTGGCCATGCCAAAGGATAGCAGGTACTAGACAACATCCATTCACAGGCTAACAAGAGGTAGGCAACGTTCATGCCATATAAGTGCTAGATAATGACTATCTACCACAAGAAAACGACCTGACATCCCATGACAGTAGCACTGTTGAGATTCCCAACAGAGATAGTCATACAATTGTAGAGCACTGAAACAGGACCTTCGGCCCAATTCATCCATGCTGACCAGGTATCCTAAACTAATGTAGTCCCATTTTTCAGCTTCTGGCCTATATCCCTCTAAACCTTTCCCCTTCATGTACCCATCCAGATGCCTTTAAATGTTGTAATTGTTTCAGCCTCCACCACTTTGTCTGGTAGTTTGTTCTATACTCACACCATCCTCTTCATGAAGAAGTTGCCCCTCAGGTCCCTGTTAGATCGTTCCCCCTCACCTTAAATCTGTGCCCTCTAGTTTTGGACTCTCCTACTCTGTGAAAAAGACCTTGGCTATTCACCCTACTCATGCCCCCTAATGATTTAAGGTTACCCCTCAGGCTCTACATTCCAAAGAAAATAGCTCCACACTATTCAGATTCTCCCTATAGCTCAAACCTTTCACTCCTGGCAACATCCTAGTAAATATTTTCTGCACCCTTTCAGGGTGTCCTAAACATCTGTCCTAAACCAGAGAGACCAGAATTGAGCGCAGTATTCCAAAGGTATGGCGAAGATCACCACTGATCAGAAACCTAGCAGCATCAGTGATATCAAGAGTCTTATGACTGGCTACAACACAGGTCAAAGGCTGGGCACTACTCAACACTTCACTGTTTCTTAACCATTATAAAAGGTTCAAGTGTATTTTGAAATCTCACTTACCAATGGTACAAAAAAACATAAAATCTTTCAGGAAAAATTAATGTGTAAAAATCAATATCTTCATTATGAGTGTTTTTAACACCTAAACAGGTGAAGCCTTTGTTCATTAGCGTTTAGAAGAGTGAGGATGATCTTGTTCAAACATATAAGATTCTGAGAGGGCTTGACACAGTGGATGTTGAGAAGATGTTTCCATTGGTGGGAGACATCGTAAACCAGGAAACATAATAAGGGGACACATTTAAAACTGAGTTACAAAGCAAGTTCTGTAGTGTGCCTTAATGAATACAGCCCAATGGCTCTGACCTCAATAATCATGAAGTATTTTGACAGGCTGGTCATGGCCCACATCAACTCTTGTCTCCCAGCCTGCCGTGATCACCAGTTATCTGCCTGTTGCGTAACAGGTCCGCAGTGGCCACCATTTCCCTAGTCCTGCGCCCATCCCTGGAACATTTGGACAACCAGGACACCTATGTCAGGCTCCTGCTCACTGACTACAGCTCCACTTTCAACACCATCATCCCCTCCACACTGAACTCAAAACTGCATGACTTTGGTCCCCGCTCCACCCTTTGCAACTGGATCCTCAGCTTTCTGACCCACAGGCCACAATCAGTGAGGATAGGTAACGGCACCTCCTCCACAATAACACTCAACACTGGAGCCCCCCAAAGGATGTGTCCTCAGCCCCTTACTGTACTCACTGCCCGTGAATTTGTTGCAAAATTCCGAATGAACGCCATCTGCAAGTTTGCTGACAACACCACCGTGGTAGGAGGGATATTGAACGATGATTCAGAATACAGAAAGGAGATAAAGGGCTTGGTGACCTGGTGCAATGAAAACAATCTGTCTTTTAATGTTAGCAGAATTAAAGAACTGATTATTGACTTCAGCAAGAAAGGAGGAGAGTACACCACCATTTACATCATTGGAACTGATGGTGAAAGGGTGGAAAGCATCAAGTTCCTAGGAGAAATGATAACCGACAACCTGTCCTAGACTTCCCATGTAGCTGTGACAGTCAAGAAGGCATAATGATGCCTCTTCTTCCTCAGGCAGCTCAGAAAATTTGGCATATTCATAAGGGTCCTCACCAATTTTTACAGATGCACGCCTGAAAGCATACTGTCCAGCTGCATATTCGCCTTGTACGACAATTGCTCTGCCCAGGACTGTAAGAAACTACAGAAGGTTGTGTGTACATCCCAGGCCATCACAGAATCCAACCTTCCATCCATGGACTATATTTAAATGGCTCTTTGCTGCAGAAAGTCGGCCAATATCATCGAAGGCCCATTGCACCCTGGTAATGTTCTCCACCAACCTCTTCCATCAGGCAGAAGGTACGGAAGATTGAACATATGTGTTAGCAGGTTCAGGAACAGTGTCTTCCCAGTCATTATTAGACTGATGAATGGACTCTCTCACTTCAAATAGTGCTGATCTTACTAATGTTGATCTTGCCTAGTGCACACCCTGTGCAACATAACCTGTATGCCTCTGTCTAAATTGTTTTTCACCAAATGATCGGTTTGTCCTTGCTTACTATGATCTGCCTTTACTACTCATAAATAAAGATTTTCACTGTACTCAGGTACACATGACATTAATAAATCAAATCAAATGAAGTCTGGAATTCTTTACCCCAGGGCATTGTGGAGATAGATCACTGCAAGTACTTAAAGAGGATTTTTGAAACATCAGGGGGTGAGGACCACAATGAGCTGGCATGAAAGAGGAGTTAAGGCCAGGGGCCAATCAACCATGATCTTGCTGAATGGCAGGGTAGGTTTGAGGGGCTGAATGGCCTACTTATGCTGCTGTTTCTTATATTCTTCAAAGTACATATTGCCACAGTTTGTACTATGTAGCGTTGCATTGGAGCAATTGACCAAATTTACTCCATCTTAACAAAAATCCGATCAAGAAGGATAAGGGTGGCAAGGTTATAAAAACCCCAAGTTCTTCCCAGAACTGCACACTACACTGATTTGGACAATGTAATGCAGTTTTCATTAATACCAGTTGGGAATTCCGGTCTATCACAATCACAGATGAACTTCATCACAAGGACTGGAAGCCACATTTACATTTTCTCATGACAACAAGGATGGGCAATAAGGATGCTCTTTCCAGACACTGCTAGATCATGGAAATAAATTTTAAAAGCATTGAATTCAGCCTACCACTTGGTCCCAGCCTGTGTCACAAGTACATTTTGTTTGGACTGAAGTATCTCAATATTGTTTAAAATGTGCACATGCATGATTGTGAGGAACCTCAATGTGCATTCATTAACATTGCATTTGTGTGCCAATACAAATCGAGTCATGGTGCAAACATGAAGTTTTAAGGTGAGAGGGGAACGATTTACTTGGGACCTAAAGGACAACTTTTATGCACAGAGATGGTTCAGATGGAATGAACTGCTGGAAGAAGTTACAATTACAACATTTAAAAGATATTTGGGTAGGAACGTGATAGGAAAGGTTGAGAGGGATATGAGCCAAATGCAAGCAAATGGGATGAGTTTCGTTTAGGAAACCTCGTCAGCATGGATTCGTTGGGCTGAAGGGTCTGTTTCCATGCTGCATGATTCTAAGTCTCAATCCACTTTGATTGTAAGTTTATTCAGACGTTTACACGCTACATAAACTGAGAATCGTGCATGGCTATTTTGGTTGTTAAGAAATTTAGCCTTGAGACATTTGCTCATTGTTTTATAGCAAAGGAGGAAATTAGTATGAATATTTAATTTCATGTTTCAAAATCAGTGCAGATAAAAGAATGTACATTTTGTTTTTTTACAGTCACTGTTCAAAATGAAAATGCACTCTTTCTGCAATAAATGTTATCAAAAATTACTGTCCCAAACTGTTCAAATGCAGGCACATTGCAACTGCAGCCAGCAGTTCTTGTCATATCATACACATTTGTGATCAGATATATAGGGTACTGAATTAGCAATGATTCAAAGAATAAAGAACTATATACATCTAAGAATCATTGTCATCTTGTCTACAGCGACTATTTCCTGCTCACCTTTATATGCAAATACAAAGGTCTGTCTATCCTTGCACAAGCAAGAGTTGATGCCACATAGTCTTCAGCTTGCTGCTTTTTTTAACGTCATGGCCTAGTGCTGTCCATTCAACTGAAGTTAAACTGCCTCAGCTGACTTACTTAGTACCTATGGGTCACCTGTGATGCAAACCCAGACAGTAGAATGTAAGTAAGCTAATTATATATAGGATCAGAGCTTTTTAATACATATAATCTGCTCCTTTTCACCTCACCCATTGGCATACCTATTTAATACTGTAAATATTTAAAGTCCTCATTATGGGTGATGAGTATCACCATCACATTAATGTGAGGCAAATTCTTTATGAGCTAATGAATGTGGGCTATATCGCTGTTATTTTAAGTGCTATACAATTAAGAAGCTTCATCATAAATGTAGGCACACAAGTGTAAACTTCACGACACCTTCGAATAGTTTGTGATTTATTATTTTTCCCATCTTACCAAATTCTGTAATTGTACTACTATCAAAACACAAAATAGCTCCTGAAGTTATTGTACTGGCTAGCATCATGACCAAGATCAAAAGGTACTGATGTGTGAATTTGATGCCTTAGCCACCCCCTGAAATGTCTAATCATATAATACAAGCGTGACATAATTCAGCATATATTATGACAGTAGCAATTACAGAAAAGTGCATGACACCATTATTTCCAACTGGAAATTAGATGATTATGCTAATTAAGTGACAGATAGCAGGTGGCACAAAGCGGCTGTTACATGCCTGTCTGATCCACAGAGAGGCTCACAGTCAAAATCTGCATGGCCTGCATTGGCAATGAATGGCTCAAATGCTGTTTAGTCCCTCGGTGAGTGCCTGGCATTTGCTTTGATTTAGCACTTCCTTATCACATCAAAGAGGTGTAAAAGGTGATTTTACAGGCTGGTGTGAAAAATCCACTGGCACTTTACCAATTTCAACTGCTGCGATTTGCATTTGTATTAGCATATTACCAGTGTTACATTATAGCACACTAATCATCTTGTACAGATGAATCATTTCTAGGGGATGAACTGCTCATTTCACCAAGCTGGTGTGCTATGAAACCCAGTCAATAAAAAGAAGAAGAAATTGCAACTCCTTTTCTAATAAAAAAAATGTAACTTCCAAATGTGAACTGGGTTCCTCTTAGAGTGAAATTACTGTCCTCTCACTGCTGAAATGTAAACTAGTATTCCAATATTTTAGCTGTGAGGAATAGCCTGATTGGATATCACAGCTTCCATTTCATGAAATTTTCATCTGCTTGATGTGGTCATTTGGAGATTTGCAGAAGGGAAACTGTTTAGGACCATCAGAACACCACTGATTTTCTTTGGAGATGCTTCTCAGTGCTAAAGAATGATCTGGCTTCAGTGAAAGCACTATGCGAGAGAAGTTTCAATTTCAAGAAGGTCATGGCTTTGGAAGGTGCTGTCCAAGGAACCTTGGGTACATTGCTGCTACTGTGCATCAGCGATGGAAGGAGTGGTCATTGAGCATGCTGGACAAGGTGCCCATGAAGCAGCTGCTTTGTCCTGGGTACTATCAATTTTGAGTGTTATTGAAGATGCGCCAGGCCAGCAGGAGGTATTCCATCACGCTAATGACTTGTGCCTTTATAGATGGTGTGCAGGCTTTGGGGAGTCAGAAGGTGGGTCACTTGCCACAAAATTCTCAGCCTCTGATCTACTTCTATAACCAAAGTAACTATAAGACAGATCCAGTTTAATGACTAGTCAATGGTCACTCCAAGGCGTTGTTTGTGGTAGATCGTCAGATCCCCTCCTGCCGGAAATGATCTTTTCCTTGTGCCTGTTTTTCTTTTAATTCATGAAATGTGGGCATCACTAGCTAGGCCTGCATGCTTTATTGTGCAGTTAAGAGTCAACTATAATGCTAGGGATCTGGAGTCACAGGTGGATGGCAGATTTCTTTCCGTTCAATAACATTGGTGAACCTGATGGGTTTATTTTTAATACAACAATTGACATTATCACTTTAGTCCAGGTTTTACTGACTCATCACTTTAGTCCATATTTTATTGAATTCAAAGTTTGCCATCAATCATGGTGGGATTTGAACCAATGAATTCCAAGATTATTAGCTTGGTGTTCTGGATTATTAGTCCAGTGACATGGCCACTATCTCTTGCCATTTATGAGCCCAATCCCAAATATTGTTCAGATTATTCCAGGAATTTGGAGGCAGACAGTTTCAGTATCTGAGGGGCTATGAATGGTGTTAAACATCTTGCATTCTTCAGCAAATACCCCTCATCTTTGTCCCTGTGACAGAGGGGTGGAAGGACATTGATGAAGCAGGTGAACAGCATTCCTCTGAGAAACTATGGCAAAATGGCCTGTGGCTGAAATGATTGATCTCAAACAACCACAGCAATCTCCTTTGTCAAATATATTGGCCACAGGATGTTGAAAGATTTCTTTTTCTTTACGGAGAACACAATTTTCCATGATTCTCTTGTTTAAAATCTTTTTTTGTAAACAAATGGTCAACACTGCCAGGATCTGATGATGATTGCTGCAATTGTATCACACAGAACGCTCCAAAGTTGCTGCCACTCAAAGCCATTAACACAGAGTTAACTTTTACAGAATTGGCCCGCTACCTATTGTGTCTGTAAACTACTTAGAGAGGAGCAGACTCTCATGAAGACCATGATACAAAGGAATATCAAGCTTCTACTGTCCAAAATTGAAATAGTAATGGTATTCCAATTAGCCACTGAGAAAGACCATGCTTTACCTCACAAGGTCCACTTTGAATGTATTCAATGTATCTTGTTTCTCTGAATAGCTCAGCAGAAACCACACTGCCAGATGAGAAGCTAGTGTGTGCAGGGAATGAGCTGCCAGAAGAGTGGTGGAAATGGTGCAATTATGACATTTAGAAGTCATCTGGATGGTACATGAATAGGAAGGTTTTAGAGGGAAATGGGCCACATGTTGGCAAAGGGGAGCAGATTAATTTAGGATATCTGGTTAGCATGAATGAGTTTCCATGCTATACAGCTCCATGACTCTAATTCATAAACAGTAACTTCAATCGCTTTCTCTTTCAATCTACCCTGTTTGTATGTGAATGAAGTAGTAAAGCAATCACCCCATATTTTGAATGTTATAAACCCTGCCTTTCATTTCATCTTGAGGTGATTTAGTGCAAATTTGTTTCAATGACTGAAATTATAAAACTGAACAGGGTTTGGTGAGCACACCTCAGACTACTTTGGTCCTGGACGGAGTAAAAATGAACAGTAGTTTAGAAAAAACCCTCACTATCCCAACTTAAGAAGAAATTAATTATATTTTAAATTCACCTCCATTCCTGCTTTGTCCATAACATAGGTATGACTCTAAACAGCCATCAAATTATCCTGATTCCCATTGATTCCAGCTTTGCTTTCTGGATTCCACACTTGTTCTAATGCAGCCTTGATGTTAGGGCAATCACCCTCGCTTTACTTTTTGAACACAGCCCTATTGTCCACAACGGGGCCAAAGCTGTAAGATTTCAAGAATTAACAGGCCCTGGCGGAACCAAAACTGAGCAGTGAGCAGGTTATGGTTGATTGAGTGCCGTTTGATACTTTCCATCACTTTACTGATGGTTGAGAGCAGACCAGTGAAACAGTAATTGGTTCAGTTGGACTTATCCTATGTTTTATGTATGAGACATACCTTGGCAATTTTCTACATTTCTGGGCAGATACGAATGTCATTAACTGTGTCTAAACAGATTGGAGATAGGATTGGCAAGTTTAGACCATGCGTCCTCAGTGCTATAACCAGAATGTTGTCAGGACACACAGTCGTTGGTGTTTCCGGTAGTGCCTTTCAGCCATTTCTGGATATCAAACAAAGTGAATCAAATTTTCTGATCTGGAGGGAGCCACAGGAGGAGGCTGAGAGAGATAATCCATTTGGACCTTCTGACTGATGATGCTTACAAATGCCTTTGCACAGATGTGCTGAGCTCTTTCCATCAATGTGGATGGGAATATTTGTGAAGCCTCCTCCTCCAGTGAGTTGTTTAGTTGTCCATCAACATTTACAGCTGGATGAATTTAGACCTGATCCAGTTATTGTTGGATCATTTGAGCTCCGTCCATTTCATGCTACATATGCAGATGTTCTCTCTAAGCTGCATGTCAGCCCATCTGTACACCTGATGGGCGGTGCCACTCATGCCAACTGTTGTACCAACTCAAGGTTCCTCAGGAAGCAGGGGGGAGGGAGGGAGAGGGTGTGGGAGGAAGAGGATGGAAGTGGAGGAGCCTCCTGCATCCTCAATCTACTAGTTCTCCATCCCGAGTCCCATTTCAATAGCATGCACGTGTAGCATTCATTTCAAGAGGGTGAGAATACAAGAGCAGCCATGTGCTGCTGAGGCTGTACAAGGCTTTGGTCAGACTATATTTGGAATGCTGTGGGCAGTTTTGGGCTGTGTATCTAAGGAAGGATATTTGTCCTTGGAGGGGGTCCAGAGGAGGTTTACAAGAATGATCCTGTGGTGAAGGGTTTGTCAATATGAGGGGCTGAGGATAATTGATCTGTACTTGGAGTTTAAAAGGATGATGTGGGCGTGGTGATCTCATCTCAGACAGGCCTCGGTAGAGTAGACATGGAGATGTTTCCACTAGTAGGAGACTCTAGGGCCTGAGGGCACAGCCTCAGACTGAAGAGACAAGCCCTTAGAACTGAGATGAGGAGGAATTTCTTCAAGGGGCAGTGAATCTGTAGAACTCATTGCCGCAGAAGGCTGTGCAGACCAAGTCACTGAGTGGATTTAAGACGACGATAGGTTCTAGATTAGTAAGGGATCATGGGTTACGGGGAAAAGGCCGGAGAATGGGGTTGAGAAACTGAATGGTGGAACAGTCCTGATGGGCTGAAAAGCCTAATTTTGATCGTGTGTGGTCTTATGGTCTGTACGATTCAGCCTTTGCTTATGATGAAACATCATGGGAATTCTACACGATAACGTAGCAGGTCTGGAATTGCGTGTATCTGTAGCTGTGGGTGTCAGCAGATATTAATACTTCAAATAGAGTAAGAACGAGACAATAAAAAACTCAACAGACCAAAAAAAATTATGCTTCACCAATACTAGAAGAAAGTCTCTGAATTAGTTGTTCCACAGTGCTGTTAATTGCAAATTAGTTACTAAGCTCCCTGGAGGCCAGACAAATTTGAAGAAACAACATTAAAAAAATTCCTTTTGCATTTTTCTAGTAACTATTGATAGAAATTCTAAAAATAGTGCATTCATTTCTTCTATGTTCACTGCTTAAGATCTATTTGCAACATGAAGTGATAGGACAAATTTCTTGCAACATCTACTATTGAGAGCATATTGATTGGAAATGAGCCTCACTGGATCAGTATATTACTCCACTGAGTATTCCCAGATGCCAAATGCAGCATTTTATAGTCAGTAGGGGAACACTCTTCATTTAATGTTCCAAACTTCATCAAAAATGTAATATGAAAGTGAATCTCAAAGCCTGAGAGTCAGAGTGTAAGATATGGTGGGAAAGAAAAAAATACAAAGTAGAGGAATCTCTGTCATTAAGCAATCTCAGCATTTGAAGGGAACAGAGTGAGGTTCCCACTGGACAAGCAAGCTCACCACAAAGCCACTGTCTTCACCCATCCCTTCAATAGCGACTTCATATGGAATACCTGCAATTGGATCTGCAAATCAAGATTTAGTTTAACATCATATATGAGTCACACCAACCTGGATGGCAAACAATTCATCTTCTTGCTGAACATTCATCTGTCAAAGTGATGGGTGAATCCATCATATCACTTAAATTCCCTATATTTACTGTCTTACTGTCCCTTGACAGATTTTACTGTTCAATTTTTCTGACATGTGACAAAGTTAGTTTTTACGATTAGATTAATTGAAATGGAAAAGGGAATTGAGATTTTGTTGGTTTAATCTCGCCTAGCAGGATATTAATCAAAATCGGAATGTGCTGAATATTACAGAGAGGCATCTGGATGCCCTCGTACATGAATCATGAAACACCAGCATGAAGGAGCAGTGAGTAATTAGAAAGGCACAATAATTGTTGGGCTTTAGTATAATGGAAGTGACATATAAAATAGGATAGTCTTGCTACAACTGGATATGCCTTTGGTAGTAAAGGTTCATTAGGTTAATTCCAGGAATGAAGGAGCTGTCTTACAAGGTGAAGTTGAGTAGGTTGGACCTATACCCATTGAAGTTCAGAAAAATGAGTGTTGATATTATCTGATAGATACATCGCACAAAAGAAAGTGGCTGTGGTTGTTGGAAGATCAGTCATCTCAGCCCCCTCTACCACGAACACACAGGAGCAGCAATGTATATTAAGATCTAAGAGGGTACATTCCTGTCTGGTGATTGTTGCGCAGTGTCCATTCATCCATTGTTGCAGCATCTGCATGGTCTCGCCAATCCGTACTCAATACCGACCACTGTCAATTTCCAGATGCCATACTATAACTCATCCACTTCATCCTCGACCACTAGGTCTTCACCACTGACAACCATTTCTTCATCCAGACACACAGAATGGGCCAATGGTGCGCAAATTTGCAACACAACTTGCCAACTTTCATCAAGTTTTAGAAGACTTCTTTGCTCTGCAGGACCTCTGACAAATGCTATATACCAGATATATTGACAACATTACGTTCCTTTGGACTCATAGTGAGGAACCACTGACGCATAGTGATATCAACAAGTTCCATCTCACCATCAGACTTACTATGGGCTGCTCTTCAGAATCAGTCTCATTCTTAGACAAACTCTTCTCCATCAAGGACGGACACCTCAGCACCTCACTCTACCATAAGCCCACCGATAACCTTACGATACTGCATTTCTCTAGCTTCCACCATAAACAAGTTATAGAAGCTATCCCCTTCAAATGAGTCCTGCACACACACAGGATCTGCTCAGATGAGGTGGAATGCAACAGACCTAAAAATTTTGAAGGATGCCCTCATAAGAACGGGATACAATGCTCAACCCATCGATCACTAGTTCCGATGTGCCACAGCGAGAAACTGTAATGACCTCCTCAGAAGATAGACACAGACACAGAGTGTGACTGATAGACTACCCATTGTCATTCAGTATTTCCCCAGAGCAGAGAAACTACACCATGTTCTTCACAGTTTTCAACACGTCATCGATGATGAGTACCTCACCAAGGTCTTCCCTACACCTCTACTTCTTGCCTTCAAACAACTGCCAAATCATAAACAGTTAAATAGTTTGCAGCCTTAAGGACAACATTGACCACAACACCAAACAACCCTGCCACGGCAACCTCTGCAAGACATGTCAGAACATCGACGTGGACATGAACATCACACATGGGAACACCACCGACCATGTGCATGGCAGATACTGATGTGATTCTGCCAATGTTGTCTATCTCATATGCTGCAGGCAAGGATGCCCTGAGGCACGGTATATTGGCGAGACCATACAGACACCACGACAATCGCCAGACAGGGACATTCCCTCCCAGTCAGGGAATGCTTCAGTGGTCAAGGACATTCAGTTTCTGATCTCTGGGTAAGCATCCTCCAAGGCAGACTTTGACATACACAACAACACTGAATCACCGAGGAGAAACTGATATCCAAGTGATACCCTTGAAGACAGCCTCAACCGTGATCTGAGGCTTATGTTGTGCTACCACACTGTTCTGTATCTATAAGTCTTCCTTCCTTTCCTGTTCTAACACAATCATCTTGATAAATTGTTATGATCTCTCTACCTTAACTAGTTTGTACAATTTCGAGTTACTTATTATTTTGGTTAGACCCTCCACACGCATCTCTTATACTTATCATGTTATTCCAGTCATTTAGTTTGCATCACATTATTTTTAATTTTTTCTAATTATCTTTCTGTCTCATTTAATCTGATTATAGGTTATCCCTTCGCTTGTTATTCAGCTGTTGACACGTAATCACCGTCGAACACACTTGGTCACCTGCAAGGACGTATTATCTGGCACTCCATTTACACCAATTGTATGATCTTTTGATCTCTCAGCCTTTGATCGCTGTCCCTACAAACTCTGGGTCTGTATGCTCTTCTCTCTTGCTGCACCTGAGGAAGAGGCTGCAGTGCGGTGCGAAAGCTTGTGAATTCAAATAAACATGTTGGACATGTGACTTCTGACTTTGTCCACCTCAGCCCAACACTGGCACCTCCACAGTAAAAGGAAACAGCAGTGAAGTATAAATGCATTGGGGTTTGTGAATTCAAATATATCATGTCGCAAGAGAACAGAATGATCTGTGTCCAAAAATGAAGAAAATATGAATCTATTAGTTGAACTTCAACTTTGATTATGCATGTTGACAGATTTAAATAACAAGATAACCCGAGCAAGGCACAGATAATCATGCAAGGTTGGGGAGTTGGAATTTCAAAACAATTGGCAAGCAGTTGGTCTGTCAAATTCAGGGTTTCTGTTGCCTGGCAGATTTCCCAATAGTTATGGCTCTTCAAATAAAGCAATCATTTTCAATATCAATTTATTTTCTCACTAATTTGTTTTCATGTCAGTATATTTACAACTGCCACTAAATAAACAGATAACTAGTTGATTCGTTGTAGGCTTCTTCCTCCATTATAAAATGATATTTATTTCAAATATTAAATTTTTTTAAAAACTGAATGAATTTATAAAGCATTTTACATGACTGTGAACATCTTAAATTGCATTACAGCCAATGAAATACTTTTTGAAATGTAGTCACACAGTCATACAGCACTGAAGCCGGCCCTTCAGTCCAATCAATCCATGCCAAATATAATCTCAAACTAAACTAGTCCCATCTGCCTGCTCCTGGCCCATATCTTTCTTAACCTTTCCTATTCATGTACTCATTCAAATACTTTCTAAACGTTGTAATTGTACCCACATCCACTACTTCCTCAGGAAGTTCATTCCACCCACCATACACCCTCATGTCTTTTTAAAATCTCTCTCCCCTCACCTTGAAAATGTGTCTCCTAGTCTTGAAATCCCCCATCCTTAGAAAAGGCAACTACCATTAACACTATCTATACCTCTCATTATTTTTTAAACTTCTATCAGGCCTCAATGTAGGAAACACAGCAATCAATTGCACACAGCAAACAGCCACAAACAGCGAAGTAGTAGTGATAGGTTAAACTGCTATTGTGCTTCTGATCAAGGATGAATATTGGCCGGGGCTTCAAGGGAAAATCTCTTCTGCAAAATGGTGTCAGGCGGGTCTGAGGAAGGGTTACCAGATCCGAAATGTTAACTGTTTTCTCCTTCACAGATGCTGCCAGACCTGCTGAGCTTTTCCAGCAACTTTGTTTTTGTTCCTGATTTACAGCATCCACAGTTCTTTTGGTTTTTATCCAACCATTTTAGTTCTGTATTTCTGCCTATTAGCTGATTTAATCCCATTATCTGAGTTAAACCTGTGAATGTCGCAATATAAAACAAGTGCCTAAGTTACTATTGCACAATAACATTCAATTATGGTCAATTCCAACAAAACAAACAAATTCTAACGGCATGTGTAGACAATTATCAGTTCTTCCATTTCCCTGATGAAACCACTCATCTATCTAGTACCCAAATAAACTGGTTTTTCATCTGCCTTTTTCTTATCCTCTGTCATGCATCCGTGCATTCAAGACAACAGAAGGGCATTAGTTCTGCGACTGCCTTAAGGCAAAAGAATGGCTACAGAATGTTATAAATGGGTTAACTATTTTAGGCCATTATCAGAATTTTATGATGGGGCAAATCTACAGCAGGAAATTGTATTAAAAATACTCAAAAGCAGGGGAGACTTTCTTTTAAATGCAAGTTTTCCCTTTCGAACTTGTAATACGCATTTGCTTTTCTACTTTGAATCATTCTTTTTATGGCTGTGCATTTTGACATTCGTGTATGACTGTTAATATAATCTCTGCATTGACAAATGCAGTTCAATCTTCACTTGGTGACATCTATTATTAAGCTACTCCTTTGCTTGCCTTCGCAAAAATAGATCACGAATTCCTTGCAATTACAAATTCTCTTTTTGAGAAAAAAGGGTGAAGTAGTACATGTATGGAAATAAGTAATCTATTTTACAAGACAAATAAGCCATAAGTAAAAAGGTCAACATGTCAGTTTTAACAGTTTTCTCCTCAGCAGAAATGAACTGAGTATTTAAGCAGATTCAATGAGAGATGTGCAATGCAGATAACAGCCACTTTAAGTGACCTTTAAATTGTTTACATCTGCTTGGATTCATAATTGTTATGTTATTTCAAAAATATAATTTCTTACTTCATTCTAATAATTATATATTCATATGGATTTTCTATGAATTGCCAGTTGAAAATTAAGATAATCCATATTTTCTGTACCTGTCTTATGTTTGTTCTGTTATTTGTATTTTCTTTTGTTTGTTTTTCTCCATTCGTCTCCTCTTTTGTTCTGTAATTTTCTGCTTCAATCACTGAATCTTGTTGTTTTGATTGGTGACACATTATTAAGTAGGACATGGGATAACAAGGTGGTTTCTGGGATAGTTGTGAAATGCATGGAATGGTAAAGTTAAGAAAGAGGGAAACAGAACGAGTGACAAGTTGGTAGCTGAAGGCAAATTAAGCTTTTGGGAAAGTAACGCAATAACAGCACCAAATTAATAAATTGAAATCATTTTCTCAAGTGTTAGAAAAATGACATTGAGAATAATGCAGAAGAAAAGTTTATATTAAATTAAAGCCAGTGGATTAATGTTGAAGGCAGGCTCTCCCAACCTAGGGCAGAGTGAGAATTAGAACAAGCGTCAAACACTATGTCTATTCTCAGGTCCTGCAATCGCACCTTGTAACAGGCAATTTTTGTTGACATTGGACAGGATATTTGATTCTGGGTTGGAACCTTGATGGGCTCTATTGCAGGTCCTAACCCCATACTGTTACCACAGCACCATCCCCACCCACCACCGCCCCCAAAACCCCAACCCCGACTATTGATTTTGATTGGATTGGCCAGTTATAGGTCAGAGAGCAATGTTAGCCCTCCATTTTAGGATGGCAGGTGAGCTGAAGGTAGATAGGAGGGCCTGCAGTGCGGAAGGAACTGGGATCTGTTGTTGCATGTTAGCAAAAGAGAAAATGAAGGGGAGTGGTTTCCAAGAAGATGGCCTCTCGTATTTAGGCCAGGAAGTATCCAAAATGGGAGACCTCGACACCCCAACCCCAATTCCCAGAGGAGGCTGCCAGGGTGGTACAGGACAGTGTCCCTCTTCCATGAAGGACTTTTCTGCCACAGGTAAAATTACAGCAGCGGTGGCTACAGGCCCTTGTGTATCTTCTAACTGCTCAATTAGGGGCCTCTATTTGCTTTTGGATGTGACAATTGTCCTTCACATTCCCTGTCACACTTAGAAATGTACAACATGAGGAAGGTGAGAGGGATGTGATCCTGCTTCACTCTCAATTCTCCAGCTTCTCTTGCCAGCCAATTAATCGGGTCTTGAGGTATTAAATTATGTCCAGGTCATCAAGACAAGAGGTAGAATTGGCACAGAGAAACATACAAAGCAATAGGTGAGGACAATAACAGGATCATAGGGTCCCTACAATGTAGAAGCAGGCCATTCAGCCCATTGAGTCCTTATCAAGGATATTATCAATAGATAAAGACCATCTCACCCAGAACCGTCCCTCTACCCTAACCGTAGCTTTGCATTTCCCATGGCCAATCTACCCAACCTACATATGATTGGACACTATGGGAAAGTTAGCATGGCCAGTTCAACTCACCCAGGCTGTTGAATGAAAGCTGTGCAGGCACAGGGAGAATGTGCAAACTTTACACAGACAGTTGCCCGAGGCCAAAATCAAACCCGGGCCCCTGGTGCTGTAAGGCAACAGTGTGAAACATTGAGCCATTGTGTCGTCCTATGATCTTGGCATTAATGTTGCATTAATGCTAAAAGCAATTATGCATGTTAGGATAGATTGTCATAACAGTGTAGAAGGCAGTTGCAGGGATTACGCTAAGACTGAATTGTGTGTTGATGAAAGCACGTTCAATAATTTAGTCTGAATTACCATGTATCAAAACAGCAGCTGATGATCTATTTGTCAGATTATGGTAACAGAAAAATTGGCCTCACGGACACTGATTCTGAGGGCCTTAGCCCCGCTTCCTGCACTGGATGATCCTTGACTTGGTTAGTTTCTGCAACACCACTTCTTGTACCTTTTCCATCCTTACTCCAACACACTCCTGTAAATACTACAGCAATTCTTATCTGCAGCATTCCTTCATCCTCCAAATAAAACACTTTTTTCATCTTCATGGGCTCTAATCTTTTCTTTCTTTTTATCTATTTATAATATCCTTTACCACTTCCTGTTATGTTAACTACTAGGTTTAGGCTTACCCCTCCCTTGGCCTTTCTAATTTCCTTTTATGCTTCCTCTTTTATATTTTTTGATATTTTTCTCAATTTCCTTTTGTATTATTAGTCCTTACATATGTCATATGCCTCTCTTTATATGCCTTTTATTATTCATTTTTTTCTTCATTTGATGAACTCCAGTTTTTGATGAACCTCTTTTACATCTTGTGTGAATATGTCTGGTCTGCAACCTAATCAGTTCCAGCCCGTGCATTGTTTTCATTGCAGTTTTTCTTTGCTTTTATACAGGAGTAAGGTTTTTATTTCCCCTTTTCAATCTCATTGAAATTGTCCTTATCTAGTCAAGAACTCCTACTTTGGAACCTTTCCTCTCCTTTTCAGGTTTTACATCAAATCAAAGTTACTGTTTCCAAGATTTCCCTCGCTTGTACGTTAACTAATTTCCCCACTTCTTTTCTTCAATTAAAACAGTCTTATCAAACAAGCATCTTGGGCATAGTCTAGATATTCCAGCTCATGAGTGTGACTAACATTAATTTTATTTTAAAAAAAACCCTAAGGGAAGAGTAAAGTCTCCTTTATTGTGACCCTTTTGTTTTTGCTTTTTATTTCCTTCAAATAACCTGTGCTTCCCTTCCTCTATATTGCTGAGGTTTACAATATATGCAGAATATTTATTCGATTGACTGAAACAAATAGATTCAGCTTGTGTACTGTTAACTATATCCCCAAGTAAGAATGGAATCTTTGCTTTGCATTGCATTGCCATCCTCACTCATTTTACCCCTTCTAATGAGTACTCAGCATTCAACCCATGTGTCGGTTTCTGCAATTATATCTCACACGTTCCGACCCCAGAACTCGTCGCATTATGTAAGGAATCTGAATCCTTCACTCCCTTCATCATCCCTCAATCCCACTTTTTTGACCTCTGCCTACACCTTGTGAAACTGGGAGCAATCTTGAAATTATTGCCTTTACAATGCTGCTCAACTACATTTAACTGATCAAATTTTCCTCAAAATCTCAATTCTGTTCCTTATTATTTCATCCCAACATGGAATCACAACTTCTGACTATTTCACTTCTCTCTACAAAATCTATTAGAGATATTTCTTACTCTGACTGCAAATCTGACAGCACACTTTTCATGATCTAGACATATTTATGATGAGAAAGAACTTAACTGTACCGTTGCCATCATTACTGTGTTTCTACATTTCTCTTTGACAATCACTTATTTCACCAAACTGTACAATTGTCCATGTCTAATCCCTTCTATATGTAGTCACTGCTATGAGCATTTGACATTTTGTATCGGTTAGTGAATTCAATCATTTAGGGAGACTTCTACATTCCAAAATATATTGTCACCTCTTTATACAGTGAAGGTGATCACTCCTTGCTTGGTAACTTGCTCAATCTGAAGAGTGACCAACTACTGAATGGTCCATTCCAAGAAGTTTTCAGTCTCTTGAATACTTTGGAATTTCTGCAGCTGCTCAATTTCATGTTAAATTGTAAGGACATGCAGAGACATCGAAGAGGCTAATGTAGATGAGGGGAGTCTCATCTGTCTGCAAGTGAGCCAGTGCGAACAGCATGGCCCCTAATTCCAGGGAAGCCTGCCACGTTAATTTTCAATCAGGTACTTCACTGACAGCAGCTGGCTTTCTCCAAGGTTGAGGATTCCAGGGGTGGGAATTTCACCCAGATAGCTGCCAGCCAATCAGAGGCCATTGGCTCTCCATTGCTCAGCAGCTCCACCAGGAATACAGTGGCTGCTGCTGATACTTTTATCACTTGAGGTCCACCTCCCTGCGTAACGATGTATAAGGTTGTAGGGGTAGGTCAGAAAGTGCTCGGCTGTGCCCTCAGAACACTCATGCACCTTGACAAGGTTTGTTCTGCAAGCTTCCCACATGGAGAGTACCCCACCAGCTGGTCGGTGAAAACCATCAGTGCCAGGCTGAGATCCTGACATGGGAAATTACCTACTAAAGGTCTGTAATTGGAGACAGCACAGGGTGACAAATTAGCCAGGTTCTCCTGCCCAGGATTTAATCAGTGCAGAGGTGTGAAGGTGATCAGGTCATTGAATGAAGTAGTCAATCACCCTCCACTACCAAACTAGTCACAAAGAGGGCATTAAACCCTGCCCACAGGGAAGCAATCTTACATTCTCCCTCATGGTGGAACTGGTAAAGGTAGGGTGGTAATTTTAATCAAAGAGCACGGTGAGTGAGGACCCCAATACCATCCTGCTTCAATCTTGATGAAGTTCATGACATGAAGGTATAACAGGTTTCCTACCCTACAATGAATGAAGACCTATCAGTGAGCTATTAATGTTTACTCAAGGGCCTTATCCTTCCACTGCTGGTGTTAATACCAAGTAAAATGGCATTCAGATGGGCATCCTCACAATCCAGCAGCACCAGCTCAGATGTTTTTGTGGAGGTTGTAATCTCTGGAACTGTTGTAATGATCCAAACCCACAATAACTGATCAGTCAACACCCTTAGTCCATGGAACCAGGGGAAGGGGAAGAAATCCCATCCACCCCAACCACTGAGGACCCCCTGGAGCTCCAAAACAATCACCAATACCTATTCCCCACAGACAGACACACACATCCCAGCTGGTGATCTCCTGCTATCTCCCAGCACCAACAAGTAACAACAAGATACCACCTTCACTATTGGGAAATCGTGAAAGGACCCAACTTTCAGCAAGAGCACCGAGACAATCTCCAAGATGGACGAGACAGACTGGGATTATGAAGGGCAGCAGGGATTATGAAGCCATGTGCTTCACAAGTGAGACCAGGCCCTGGGTTTCAAACCAATGAAAGACCTGCACACTTCAAACGTTCCTTACTTTAATGAGCAGCACTTGTTAAGCAATAATCTGGTCACTGATGCTCAGTTTGCATTCTGCCAGAGCCACTCAGCTCCTGACCTTATTACAGCTTTGGTTCAAACATGAATAAGACAATTGAATTTCAGAGGTGAAACAGAATCATAAAATCCTTACAGTGCGAAAGCAGACCATTCAGCCCACTGAGTCCACACTGACCCTCCAAAGAGCATCCCACCCAGACCCCCGTCCCTACCCTATCCCTGTAACCCTGCATTGACCTCAGCTAATCCACCTACCCTGTGTATCCCTAGTCACAATGGGTGATACAGCAAGGCCTTTGGACTATGGGAGGAAACCAGAGCACTCGGAGGAAACCCAAACAGGCACAGGGAGAATGCACAAACTCCACACAGATAGTCTGAAATTGAACTGGGCCCCTGGCACTGTGAGGCAACAGTGTTAACCACTGAGGACCATGTCATCCTGAGATGAAAGTGACTGCTCTTGACATCTAAGCCACACTTGGCCGAGTGTGCCATCGATGGTGCCTTAGCAACAGTAATGTCATTGGGAATCAAGGGGATAAGGTCTCCACTGCTTGGAACCATGCCTGGCACTTGGGCAGATGGTTGTAGTTGTTGAAGTTCAGTCATCTCAGCTCCAGTTTATCTCTGCAGGAGTTCATCAGGGTATTGTCCTAGGTCAGAGAATCTTTAGCCATTTCATCTAGGACCTTCTGCCATCATAAGGTCAGAAGTCAGAATGTTTGCTGTTGATTGAACAATGTTCAGCACCATTCATGACTCTTCAGATACTGAAGCAATCCATGTCCAAATGCAGCAAAACCTGAACAATATCCAGGCTTGGGCTGCAAAGGTAGTAAGGTGTTAGACAATGGTCATCTCCAAAATAAGAGAATCTAATCAACATTCAATGGAATTACCATTGCTATCAACGTTCTAGGCATAACCATTGACCAGAAACTGAACTGGAGTAGCCATATAAATACTGTGGTTATAACAGCAGGCAAGTGACTGAGAATATTAAAGCGAGCAACTCACCATCCTACTCTCTAATACCTGTGCACCATAAATCAGAATGGGCTGGAATGCCCCCTACAAGCTTGGTGAGTGCAGCTCTAACAACACCCATCAGGCTTGACACCATCCAGGACAAAGCAGCTCACTTGATTGGTACCACGTCCACAAGTGTTCACTCCATCTATCACAAACCTACAGTGGCAGTAATGTGTACCATCAAAGACATTCTGTTGAAATTTCATCATCCAAACCCATGGCCACTGCCATCTAGAAGAACAAGGGCAGCAGGTACATGGGATTGTTATCACTTGCAATTTCCTCTCCAAGCCACTCACTATCGTGATTTGGAAACAGACTACTACTCTTACTTCACTGTCACTGGATCTAAATTGTAGATCTCCTTTCCTAACAGTATTGTGGATATATCTGCACCAAATGAACTGCAGTAGTTCAAGAAGGCACCTTACCTTCACCATGTCACCAGGAATTATACATGGGCACTACATGCTGGCCCAGCTAAAGAAAGCAATATCTCCTGATTGAATGGACTTTTAAAAAATGCTTATTCTGTGCTCTACCACAAAGATGTCCTAAAACTGAACCTTATAATGGACAAATAAGTAAGGAAATCACAAACATGGGGAAAAA
Organism: Stegostoma tigrinum; assembly: GCF_030684315.1. Classification (NCBI taxonomy): domain Eukaryota; kingdom Metazoa; phylum Chordata; class Chondrichthyes; order Orectolobiformes; family Stegostomatidae; genus Stegostoma; species Stegostoma tigrinum. The sequence goes on from NC_081358.1 coordinate 24,109,350, forward strand.
AAGCAGGAAAGTGAAATTAATCACTTCTCAAATCAGTCAGGATCTTATTAAATGGAATAGCAGACTTGATGACTGAATGGTCTACATCTACTCCTATATCTTACTGTCTTATGGTGTCTGTCCAGGATTTTTAAAAATCTCATTCTCTTTTACAAAAAATGCTGCATGCCTCCAGTTTGATTTCTTTCAATTATACAAAATGAACACGCACACTAACATTTATCCAACCTATTTTACTATTGAAACACCTTTTGGTGATGTTTATGTCATAACTCCCAGCAACAACTGAGGTTTTCCAAGACTAATACTATTCATATGTCCTTCACAAATTCAATGTGTACTTAGTGATCTCATGCATTGGTTTATTCAGTCATTATTTCTAAATGCAGTCACATCATTCTGAACTGAACACTTGCCTAATATCAGACTGTTCTCTAATTATCACTATTATTACAAAGACACTATGTTTCATATTCCTTAGAGGAAGACACTTAGAAGGATTGTGATAAAGAGATCCATGTTTTATCAACATTATTGAGTGGCTTCTTTAAAATAACTAGTTCAAAGTTTCCTGTGGACTTGAGTATTATTAAATGTTACACTTCCTAGAAATAACATGACTGATAATAACTTTTTGATTTACTGTAGACACTGCTGAGGTTTTTTGAACATTGACTGACTTGGAGTGTCTCCTGTTGTATCAGGTTCATTTGGAACCTGCTAAGAACAAGTTCAGCTGGAAGTAAGCTTGTTGCCACAATATATACAGATCCGACAAGTACAGAAAAATACCAATAAGATTGGCACATTAATCCATCTGCTAGTTTGGCATCATTAAGGGCATCAATCAACTGAACAAATCAAGTGTCAACTACAAATACCTCAACTTTTACTCAAGAATGCTTCTAAGCTATGGTGCTTGAATGTGACTGTTGTTTTCCATGCCAAGGACACTGCTAAATTTTGATGACTACTGAACCAAATTCCCTTTCCTGAAACTAACCTAAGACATTACTACGTACAACAAATTGTTGAAACATTAACTGTCATACTCAATATGCTTGATGTTCCTCAACACATTGCACCTGATAATGGTCAGTAGTACACTAACACACTTTTCAAAGATATTTGCAGAAAGCGAGTGTTCTGCATATTAGAAACACAAACAGAAATTGCTGGAAAACCTCAGCAGGAAATATCACTAGACCTGAAACACTGACTCTGCTTTCTCTCCATAGGTGCTTTCAGACCTGCTAAGATTTTTTAGCTATTTCTATTTGTGTTTCTGATTTCCAGCATTCACAGTTCTTCAGTTTTTTTTCTTCAACATGTTACTTAAGAGAAAAAGTGATATGGCATTACTGCATAGATCTCAGGAAGGCACAACACCTTTAAGACAACTAGATACCATCATGACATGTTAGACTCAGTCAGTCACTAAGTCAGATGCATATATATTCAACAGTAACACGTGTAAACACTGAACCCAGGATACATAGATGTGAGAAACTGTATCAGTGTGCAGAGTTTGTGTTAGACCATAAAGCCATAAGGCATAGGAGCAGAAATTAGGCCATTCAGCCCATCGAGTCTGCTCCACCATTCAACCATATCTGACAAGTTCCCCAACTCCATTCTCCCACTTTATTCCTGTAACCTTTGGTCCCCTTGATAATCAAGAACCTATCTATCTCAGTCTTAAATATACTCAATGACCTGGCCTCCACAGCCTTCTGTGGAAGTGAATTCTATAGATTCGCCACTCTCTGGCTGAAGAAGTTTCTCCTTATCTCCGTTCTGAAAGGCCTTCCCTTTACTCTAAGGCAGTGCGCTCGGGTTCTAGCCTCTCCTACCAATGGAAGCATCTTCCCAACATCCAATCTGTCCAGGCCATTCAATATTCTGGAAGTTTCAATGAGATCCTCCTTCATTCTACTAAACTCCAATGAGTAGAGTCCCAGAGACTTCAAACATTCCTCATATGGTAAGCTTCTCATTCCTGGTACCATTCTTATGAATCTCCTCTGAACCTGCTTCAGGGCCAGTACATCCTTCCTGAGATGTGAGGCCTAAAACTGCATACAATACTCCAAATATGGCCTGACTAAGGCCTTAGTTCTTGATTAGTAAAGGGAGCAAGGGTTACGGGGAGAAAGTAAGAGAATGGGATTAAGAAAGCTATCAGCCATGATCAAGTGGTGCAGTAGACTTAAGGAGCCAAATGTCCTAATTCTGCTCCTCTATCTTATAGTCAGTATGGTCAAGTCATCCATCTCAACAAGAACATTGTATTTGTGGAAATAATTAAATGGGCTAATGTTTACGGAGACATTCAGACCATATCACACTATCAGAGGTGTTTTTGTCTTAGGAAACCACATCATTTCTACTGCTGGGATATTGTAGTCAACTCCAACAATTTTCTCATCAACTATCTACAGGCTTTCAATACAAATTGTTTACATCAAAAGTGCTGAAACAGGGTACCTGCACCAAGATTCCCCTTTTTGACCTTGAGTTGCAGAGGCAAAAAAAAAACAACCCCAGCCAAGTCTAATCAAAGTCAGCAGAGGATAGAACTTTTCAGGTCTGTATGGCTCAACTATTCACAGGCCCAAATCAATAAGCATTTGAAAGGAGTAGACAGCTATTCAACAAATTCTGTGATCTTAATGACCTTTTATTATTCTTGTAATAATCAAAAATCCAGAGCTCCCCCACTAAACATTGAACTCCCACTTATAGTTGAATAACTTTGTGCACTCTTTCGCAGTATGGCTGGAGGTAAATTAAACAGGCAAGTTCAACAAGTAAGTAGCTTCAGTCACTGTACCAGAATAATTGATGTAAAAGGCTGATTGCTTATTAACCAAAGAATTTCAAAATTTAGTCCCGGCAAAATGTTTAACCTTTAGAAAAATCCAAATCTGTTTGACAATGATTTATCCAGCTATACACACTATTTGTGACTTCTCATACACTGAAACAGTCCAAATCCAAGTACAGCAATGCTTGGACAATAACCAAGTTTGGGATGACAGATGGCAACTAACATCCACGCCATACAAATGGCAGCCAATGACCACCTTCAGGAAGAGAATATTAAACCATACCTCCTGACATTCAATGGCGATCTTTGTTGAATTCTCCACTGTCAGCATCCTAGGGGTTACCATTGACCAGAAAATGAACTTGAATCAGCCATGTAAATATTGTAGCGACAATATGTAGGTGGCTGCTGATCCTGCACAACTCCCCAAAACCTGGCCATCATTTATAAGGCACAAGTCAGAAGCATAATGGAATACTCTCTAGTTGCCTGGATAAGTGCAGCTCCAACAACACTTGAGAAACATGACACCACCCAGGACAAAGCAGCTTGCTTGATTGACTCCACATTGATAAACATTCACTCCTTCCACCACTGAGGCTCAGTAGTAGCAGCGTGTGCCACCTACAAAATGCACTGTAGAAATTTATTAAGGCTTCATAGAAAATACCTTCCAAAAAATACTACCATCTCGAAAGACAAAGGCAGCAGATACACTGGAATACCACCACATGAAAGTTATTCTCCATGCCACTCATCTTCCTGACCTGGAAAAATAACGCAGTTCCTTCAGTATTGCTAGATCAAATTGTGGAACTCCCTCTCTAATAGCATTGCCCTGCAGAGGTTCAAGGCAGCAGCTCAACACCATCTTCTACGATTAGAGAGGGGGCAATAAATGTTGGTCCAGCCACTAATAACTACATCCCATGGATGAATAAAACAAAACTTCAGAGACATCCATTGTAATCTGCAAAGCGATTACAAGTAAAAATGAGGGCAGCTGGGTATACAGCAGTCGTGCCTAGATATTACATTGCTATATTAATTTTCTCCAGATATGTTTCAGCCTCTTTAGGATTCATAATACCTGATCTTCAAAGTGCATATTTGTCCTTGCCTGATCTGGTTATTGTCTGTTGTCCGGACTTCAAATTGCTCCAATCTGGGCTAACTCAGATTTCACCAAATAAATCAGAATTGGCCATATTTGGATTCGGTAACCAGTTGAACCTAATGACTTCTTTCTGGCAAATGGGACACAAAACATATGAAATAGCAGACAGACTTTTCATTTTGTTTTACTCTATTTAGCTAACTCAACACAAACAAATGAACTTGCAGTAGCTGCACATGTGACGTTGTTCTAATGATGTTGAGCTATTGTCCTCTTTCTATTACAACTGAGCAAACAGCACTGTTGGTCTCTCCTGTGACTGATCTGGGTTGTTCCCGCACTGTTCAACATCTAATTACTGAGACTGAACTGGGCACACAAAGCCCATTGGCTTTATATTGCTTTATCACTTCTTGTCTTTGCAGTCCCGAATCTTTTGAAAGACAAATGCCAACTCTGGGTAGAATGAGGCCAATATGAATCATGAGGCATTTGAGTTTCACAGCCCTCAAATGAATTCATGGGCTACACCCTCAGACAATTCCATTTAACTCAATCTCTTCAGCCTTTGATAAATGGGAGAAAAATAATAAAACCACTCACTTTGTTTCTTTCAAAGGGCTGAGTGGTTTGTTTATAGTGTTCTTCCTCTCCTGAATGAAAAATTTAAAGGTCTATACTTTTGTTTCATAACTCTGGGTCTGAACTTAGATATAGGATATTGAAACCAAGACCAAACAGAAATTATTTTAATCAGAGGCCAGAATCAAGGAGTAGTGGAATCTTTCTCAACAGGCCAAACCTGGTCCTTTTAGAAACCCTAGGCCACTCATAACTTCTTCCTCTTTAGTAAATGGAATTTTCCTCCGAGACTTTAGTGGGCTGCTGGGAAACTTTTCTACACGACCCCAGCGATGGTCTCTTCTTTCTCAAATTTCCACTTTCTAATTTGATGATGATTTCTGGTGTGTTCAGGTAGTAGATTGATCCTGAAAATGCAAAGATGGCCCATGAGATAAATGGGCCTGAGGTTTGCATTAACTGACAAGTATGGTTTCAGGAATGAGAATAACCTGATATGGAGAGAGATCGGATAGGTTGTGGCTGTTTTTTCTTGAACAGATGATTAAGTGGACATCTGATAGAAGCTTTTCAAAATCCTGACAGGGCAGATTAGGATAGATAGGGAGAACTAAGGCAAGTGCGATGTGGGAACTAAATGTTTTCACATAAGGTGTTGGCTAAGGGCTGGAAAGCATTGCCTGGCAGTGTGGATGACACAGGTTCAACTGAGGCATCAAGAGAGCATTTGATGATTATTCAAATAGAACCAATAGCCAAGAGCATGGGGAAAAAGTAGGAGAATGGCACTAGACTGTGCTGCTTGCTTGGAGAGCCTGTGCAGACATTATGGGCAGAATGGCCTCTTTCAGGACTGTAACACTTCTGTGGCTCTGTGTACTCCAACCCTGGTTGTACATAGAACATAGAACATTACTGCACAGTACAGGCCCTTCGGCCCTCGATGGTGTGCTGACCTGTCATACCAATCTGAAGCCCATCTAAGCTACACTATTCCATGTACGTCCATATGCTTATCCAATGACATTATTAAATGTACCTAAAGTTGGTGAATCTACTACCGTAGCAGGCAAAGCATTCCATACCCTTACTACTCTCTGAGTAAAGAAACCACCTCTGACATCTGTCCTATATCTTTCACCCCTCAATTTAAAGCTATGCCCCCTCGTGCTCGCCAACACCGTCCTGGGAAAAAGGCTCTCCCTATCCACCCTATCTAACACTCTGATTATTTTATATGTTTCAATTAAGTCACCTCTCAACCTTCTTCACTCTAACGAAAACAGCCTCATGTCCCTCAGCCTTTCCTCGTAAGACCTTCCCTCCATGCCAGGCAACATCCTAGTAAATCTCCTCTGCACCCTTTCCAAAGCTTCCACATCCTTCTTATAATGCGGTGACCAGAACTGTACACAATACTCCAAGTGCGGCCGCACCAGAGTTTTGTACAGCTGCAGCATAGTGTACATAATGTGCATAATGTAATGGTTGTGATCAAACCCAAAGTTAAAATCAAATTGTATCTCATTATTTCATTCAAAAGCTGAACACGAGGGCTGCAATTGGTGGGGGTGGATGGCGGGGGTCGGGGGGGAGGTGGCAGAGGTTGGTTTCCTTTCTAACCTCTCAAGTCCGATCACAGGAAGTAGTGGTTACTTTCTCTTATGTTGAAATTTTCCAGCAAAAGCAATCCATATCCCAGGAGAAACTTCTCGCCATTGCCAAATAAATAGACTGTGCAGTCACGTTTGCTGGACATGTGAGAAACTATAGCAAATCGGTCATTCCGGTTCATGGGCCAAGGATGAGACAACAGATCTTTATTGTCTCTTTCTGAAGTGGACTCGTATTGACATTTTTTAAAATGACTCGTCTGGCTTTAATAAACAATCCTGAGTGCTTCCAACTTGCGGTCGTTTCTTCACAAAGCTGTTCAAATTCACTTTGTTTTAAAATACACCCCAGGAACACATGCCAATGCCAAAAAAAATTCCTCCGATGAAAACAACAATCAAAAAAATCTCTAGGCATCTCCATACTCATGAGCCAGTTTCTCAGTAGTAGCTGATTGCTGAGATTACTCATTTTCCAATTTTCTCCGAACTCTCTGTGGAGAAGAGAAAGGTTTCACTTCAATGCTACCTCCTTGGAAATGTGGACAAATTTCAGGACCAGCTTCAAGGATAATTGTGGAACAAGTTTCTAATTCTAACACTCTAGGATGTAGCACGTTGAAACCCTATTGCAGTTTATTAAGTTATGTATGCAGTATTCATATCTGTAACAAATAGCCAGCTCCCAGCTGCAAGACGCATATACTGCATGGATCATGCGCCACACAATGAAATTATTGTAAAAGACCTTATCTACATTTTGCCTGCTGAAAATAAATATTTTTCCAATGCTTACTTTAGTAGTCCTAAGTGAGTCATAGAAAAATTTATTTCATTGCGAAAGAAGTGAGGGATCCACATAAATGGAATATTCAATGTCTGTGTTCACTTTAATCACATTGTCTTGGTATGTTATCTGCCCATTCTCCTGAATACAATGTGCTCTTATACATTAATTTGCAACCATGACAAGCAGTTCAAAGTCTCAGGCTGATGCCCTGGGAATATAGGTTCAAAATGCACCGTGGCAGATAGTGAAATTTGAATTCAATTAAAAAATTCCTAACTTAAAAAGCAAGTCTAACTGTCACTATGTAACCATTGCTTGTTGCTGCAAAAAAACTCACCTGATTCACTAATAACTTTAATTGAAAGAAGTTTATCATCTTTGCCTTGACTGATTCCAGAAGCTGAGCATTGTGGTTGATTCTTAGCTGCTCCCTAACAAGGCCCAGTAAGCCACTCAGTTGTATCAAAAACTGGTTCACTGGTTCAAACTGTAACCACCTAGCATTGACCTAGATAACAGAAAAGAGGATGGCCAATGCAGCCACCTTGTAAAGTCCACCTTCCTATTATTTAGGGGCTTGCACCAAAACTGGGAACTGTCCCACAGGCCAGTCAAGCAACGGTCCAATAATCATGCTCACAGGATCAAGGAACTCAGGGAATACCTCACAGACAATGTACGAGACTCCATCACCATCACCATATCTGGGTATATCCTGCCCAAAATCAGGGCAGACCCAACAGAGGTAGCAGTACAGTGGCATACGGGAGTGCCTTGGGAGTCAACAACATTGACTCTGAACCCTTGAAGTCTTATGCTATCCAGTCAAATATCAGGCTACCCACTAATCCCCTCAGCTGGTGAACCAGCAATTTTTCATGTTGAACACCACTTGAAAAAAAGCATTGAAGGTGCCACGGGCACAGAACATAACCAAAAAATGAGAAAACCATCATGCCATTACCACATGTGGCTTGGGAGTGCTACTATTCGCTGAGCTGGTCAACTCCCTGCTGCTAGTCTGGGTCAGTAGTAGATGGTAAAGAAAGCAACAAGAGAGAGAGAGAAAAAAAAAATCAATTTGCCCATGATAGTATTGGTAGGGTGACTGCCGAATAGTCATTGCGGACACAGCTCAGTCTTCACATTGTGGATACTATCTACCTGCCATGTTTTGTGCTAAATGGGACAGACTTTGATTAGGTCTAGCAACACAAAAGTGGGCATCTATGAGATGCTTTGTTTCTTCAGCAGCAGAACTGTATTCAACTACAATCTGTAAGCTTATGGTCCAGCACAGCCCCAGCCTACCATTATGATCAACTCCGGTTCAAAGAAAAGCGTAGGTGAGCATGTTAGGTGCAAAACAAGCCATAGAAGTGACAACCTCACAAAGCTACAGCCCTAGAATACTTGCATGCCCTAAAGCAGATGAAACATATGACCATCAAAGCTTGGTGAACCCACAGCCAAGTGGCATTTGCTCAGCAAAAACCTGCTTGTGATGCTCAGTTTAGATTCGAGCAAAGCCACTCAGCTTCTGATCTCTTTACAGCCTCGGTCCAACATGGCCAAAAGAGCTTAACTCCAGAGGTGAGGCGTAAATGACAGTCCTTGACATCAAGGCCACGCTTGGCTAAGTGTGGCATCAAGAAGCTCTAGCAAAACTGGAGTCAATGGGAATCTGGGAAAACACTCTGACTATTTCAGTTCCTTTGTGTTCCATAAGACTATCTTCAACCGCTTCATTAGGGTGCTTCCGTCCATGAGGGAGATCAGAAGTGGGGCATTTGCTGATAATTGCATACTATTCAGCACCATGTAAAAATCGTTGGACCCTGAAGAAGCTCATCTCCAAATGTAGCAGACATGGAGAACATCCAGGCTAGGGCTAAAAAGTGGTAAACAGCATTTGCAACACACGTACCAGCCAATGAGCATCTCCAGCAAGAGAGAAGCCAATCATTGCTCCTTGAGGTTTAATGGCACTACTTTCACTGAATCTCCTGCTATCAACATCTTGGGGGTTATCGTTAACCAGAAACTGAACTAGTTGTATAGATATTGTGGCTGCAGAAGCATGTCAGAAGTGAAGAATTCTGGAACGAGTAACTCACCTCTTAACTGCCCACTGCCTGTGCAACATTTACAATGCACTGTCTGGATTGTGTTGGAATATTCCTCTCTTGTGTGGGTGAGAGTGCAGCTCCAACAAAATATGAAGCTTGACACAATCCAGGTCAAAAAGAGATCCATTTGATGGGGACCTCACAACACCTTCAATATTCACTCCTTCACTGCTGTGGCAGAGTAACAGCAGTTTGTACCATTTAGAAAGATGCATTGCAGCAACTCAGCCAGGTTTCTTTGATAGTGCTCTTCAAACTTGTGACATCAATCACCTAGAAGGACCAGCATAGCAGATGTGTGGGAATACCCCGCTGCAACTTCCCATTCAAGCCATACACCATCCTGACTTGAGACTATATTGCCTACTTTTCTTTCATTATTGCTGGGTCAAAATCCTGGACCTCCCCTCTGAACAACACAATAGGCGTACCTACACCAGAAAAACTGCAGGGTTTCACAAAGGCAGCCCATCACCACCTTTCAGGGGCAACTCAATGAACACTTCAATGAGACAGTGATGCCCATATCCCATGAATGAATACAAACAATCTAACACAGTTTTTATTTTAAAATGTGCAGTTCACATTGAGCAACATACAAGTACTGCATTCCCTCAAGCAAATGAATCCTGCTGAAGTCAATTAAAATATTTACTATTTACTTCATGCTGTCAACATAAGCTCCTCTGTAACATCTATGTAACTTCATGAGTTAATGGGTGCAAGATGCTTGAAACCAACCTCAGGAAGGTATTGGTGTTCTAACATGTTCAACTCATTATTTATGAAGCTTTCATTGAAGTATTGTTTTTTTCTTAAAAAAGCAAGTTCACCAGTTTGTGAAACGTATATGCAATGATTCCATACATAGATGGCAGAGGCAATGAATTTAGTCTTCAATGGCAATTTGCAGCATATGGTTCTGATTAACAACACAAACTTTGCGTAATGGTAGAACACAGCAAGTGAAAGTCAATAAGAATTGTTTGAACTGATTGTGCAACCTAAGAAAACAATAACATTGGCTCAGGGCCAAGATTATTACCCTATGCCACTGATTATTTCGGGATCATGATAAAACTCCTTAATCTTTTTGCATTTACGGAAGTGAGCTAGAGGAGCGACTTGCGGGGTGGGAGGCATGGGAGTGGTGGTGCTCTTGTGTGTGTAGAATCCATGGTATTTGCTTTTTCCTCAAAGCTCATGAGATCTGAACAAAATCAATGTATGTGCATCTAAAGCAGTTTTAAAGGTTTGTAAAACAAATCTTTCAAAGAGGTGTTGGTTTAATGTTATTGAGTTTTACTTCGATCCACTGTAGCGAATAGTACAGAAATGGGCCAGTTCACTGTGCTCACACACCAGCAGGAGATTATGATGTGCATCTTTCTGCAAATACAGTTGTGCTATTTCTGAGAGGTGAATGTTGTAATACTTGATCCAGAGTTACACACTGAAAATAAACAACAACTGCCTTCATTCCCTTAAATGAACTCATGTAGCTGAGCAGTGCAGTACTCTTAACACGATACCTACTAAAGAAATAAACTCAAATCTCAGCAGCTACTGTGGTCATTTGTCCCAGAATTCCTGGAGGATCAGTAGTTGCTAATTGCAAGCATGCTTTCAGACACACCACAGTACTTGTAAGGGATGACACTTTCCTGCAAATATATGTCTACTCATGATTGAAAATCCAGCATTCAGAGTCTGCAACAGTTGGCATGGCTACCCAGCTTTTTTTATTTCAGAGGCGATCAGCTGACTATCCACTATCCATTTGGAAGTGATTTGTTTATCATTTTAAAAAATGCGAAACATGAATTCTCCTAAAAATAGAGTGAATAAATATACTATGAAGCATACTACAGGAAGATGCCAAGTTGAGTTCTACTTTAGCTAATCTCAATTGGGGTTGCTGATGTGAAAATTCAGAATTGTATTGGTGGCAGAAAAAAGGAACCAGCTCAATGTCCAATGCTTGTAGACCCCTGGAAATGTCTGCAAGTTAACATGTACATGTCTTTGGTTGTAGATGAGATCATGTTTGGAACCAATGTACTTAACAGCCTCATGACCACCCACCAAAATGACTAATTATTTAAATAATCAAATGTTATGCACAAGAACAACTAAAGACGTTTTTCTTCTTGGAGTCCAGCATATGCATTTTCTGAAATAAACAGTCCATGTTGAAAAAATCTGTGCAGGACTGGCAGCATCTGTGGAGAGGCTAACTGTGTCAACAGGCTAGATGTCAAAAAATATCAGGTTGGATCACATTCCTGCTGCCATCCACAGCACCATCAACTTGCGGCAGATAAGGATGAGAGTGCTCAATGCACCTTAAAATTTGCTCCCTCCAATGCAGAGTCAGACATCTCATAGCCACCAGAATCTTTGTGGAGTTTGATCAAATCTTCTACAATTCTCAGTTCTCTCAGAGCAGTCCCCAACAATGCTCTGGATTCAAGGATCTTGTGGAAGGCAAGGTCAAAGACAGTGATTTCATGCATGCTAATTCATGCTTCAATCCACACTCCCCTCTCCATGCCAACGCACGACCTCACACACCCCTCCATGTTCACAGATACACACATTCTTCGTCACCAATGCCCATTCACTACAGAACCAACGGACCTTATGGAAATCAAAACAATAATCAACTAGAGCTTCAAAATCTCAACAAACGATTCATTAAGTGCTTGGGGGTTAGTGAGGGGCATGAGTTGAGATGGAGGGTATGAGGGCTATGGGGAGAGGGCAACGAGTTGGCATAAGGCAGCCTAGATGGCTATCTGAGGATGAAGCCTAAAACATAAGCAAATTTTGCAGATGAAGTCTCAGAGAACCAAGACAGGCCCTTTGATTAGCCCACTTAGCCCCAATGTGCTTGTTTCCATGTACAATGCACCCAAATCCATCACTCTTGCCATCCCCAAAGGGCATGTCCGATGGGGCACTTTCTACCAGAGAAATCTGCTAAGCTAGGAAATGTTTCATCTTGAGCTGCCTGCCTCAATAGCAAAAGTTCAAAGTTTACAGTCAGTAGCCTCTTATCTGTTGAGAGATCAACCAGCTGCAATATTGGTCTGTTTCTCTCCCTACTGACACTGCCAGACTAGCCGAGCATTTCTAGCATTTACATTTCCAACATCCACATCATTCTTTGTTTATACTAATGGTCATTAATTGCTTGAAATACACTAAGGAACCAAAAGATCGGCTAAACATTGTGGGTGTAGAATGGGTGGGACCGCTTTGCAGAACACCTCTGCTCGGTTCGCAATAAACAACTGCACCTCCCAGTCGCAAACCGTTTCCACTCCCCCTCCCATTCTTTAGATGACATGTCCATCATGGGCCTCCTGCAGTGCCACAATGATGCCACCCGAAGGTTGCAGGAACAGCAACTCATATTCCGCTTGGGAACCCTGCAGCCCAATGGTATCAATGTGGACTTCACCAGCTTCAAAATCTCCCCTCCCCCCACTGCACCACACAACCAGCCCAGCTCTTCCCCTCCACCCACTGCATCCCAAAACCAGTCCAACCTGTCTCTGCCTCCCTAACCTGTTCTTCCTCTCACCCATCCCTTCCTCCCACCCCAACCCGCACCTCCATCTCCTACCTACTAACCTCATCCCACCTCCTTGACCTGTCCGTCTTCCCTGGACTGACCTATCCCCTCCCTACCTCCCCACCTATACTCTCCTCTCCACCTATCTTCTTTTCTCTCCATCTTTGGTCCGCCTCCCCCCTCTCCCTATTTATCCCAGAACCCTCATCCCATCCCCCTCTCTGATGAAGGGTCTAGGCCCGAAACGTCAGCTTTTGTGCTCCTGAGATGCTGCTGGGCCTGCTGTGTTCATCCAGCCTCACATTTTATTATCTTGGCTAAACATTGTGCTTCACTGCACCTACAGTCAGGTCATAGCTAGGAAGCTGTACTGAAACATTATTCGTGATTCATTGTCTCGATTCAAATATGCAGAAACACACACCATTCTCTATCTGGGATGCTCTAGTGTAACGTTGCAATTCATTGCCTATCTGGGAACTAATGTTATACCGCACATTTAGTCCAACTGGTTGGTTCTGTCAAATCACCGTGCATTGCCTCTGGCCTCGATCTGCTCACCATTGAGCTGGAATAGCAGAATGTAACATCGAACTTAACCCTCTGCTGAGATGGGCCATCATGAATTATCCTCCAGCTGTGACACAATGAATATCTGGGCTGTAGATTACTTTTCCATCACTAATCAGGAATGTTAATTCTAGCAATTAAACAGCACTTTTTTTGGTTGTCTTTTTTTCTCCCCCATACCAATGAAAACCTTCCTTTTGTGTGACACTCCATCTAGTGGCATGCCCAAACTTAATTAGCCTTTTTGGGTTGAAGGAAGTAGACTGGAGAGTTAGAAAGAAGTTGTGCACTTTGGTCAAAGGAGAGGTACAGTAACAAGTCTGCTATTTTTCATTCATTACTTCAAATTTCAATGGAAATGCGTTGTTAGTACTTAAAACATATTGATCATTTCTAATTATTGATTGTGAGAATTCAAAAGTTTTTAAATAGAATGTGTTTTACTTGTGAAATAAATGCCTTTCGAAAATCATGCTACTGTGAAAGCATTTGCAAGCTGAAAGGAATGGTCCTGTGAAATGATTTGGATGAGGGAACAAAATGTAACATCACCAAGTTTGCAGATGATACCAAAGTAGGCAGGAGGGTGATCTGTGACAAAGATGCAGAGATCCTTCAGCATGATCCAGACAGGTTGGGTGAGGGGGTGAATCAATGGCAGATGCAGTATAATTTGGATAAATGTGAGGTTATTCACTTTGGATGCCAAAACAAGAAGATAGATTGCTATCTGAATGGCTATAAATCGGGAGAGGGGAGTGTGCAGCTGGACCTGGGTGTCCTTGTGCACCAGTCACTAAAGGTAAGCATGCAGGTGCAGCACGCAGTAAAGAAGGCAAATGGTATGTTGGCCTTTATTGTGAGAGGTTTCGAGTACAGGAGCAGGGAAGTGTTGTTTCAATTATATAGCGCGTGGGCGAGGACATCTCGAATGTTGTCTGCACTTTTGGTCTCCATTTCTGGAAGATGTTGATGCCAAAACATTGAATGTATTCAAGACGTGGCTAGATACAGTACTTGGAGTGAATGGGATCAAAGATTATGGGGAGAAAACAGGATTAGGCTAATGATTTGGATGATTAGCCACGTTCGTGGTGAATGGCAAAGCAGGCTTGAAGGGCCGAATGGCCTCCTGCTCCTATGTTCTATGTTTCTGTATTTCTCTGTCCTAGAGTCCTACTAACAACCACCTGGTTTTCTAGTGCATTCCTAAAAAGTACTGTTTTCATTCGAGATTCAGTTTAAAGTAATTGAAGCTACAATCATAGAATCACCATGTTAAAAAGATTAGGAAAAGCTGCATTTTGTAATAAAAAAATGTTTTTCTCATAGTTTAACATTGAAATGGGATCTCTGTTGGTTATAAATATCCTTGATTTCTGTCAGTAATAAAATACTTCCACAATTACTATTGACAGTGCTGAATAATCTTGAAGGTTGCTTTGCTTCAAGAAGATGAGTGTTACAAATCATTCCGCAGTGAGAAGAGTAGCACCAGCAGGCAGCAGACAGGTTTCAATTTCATAATGCCGCTTATCTCATTCCAAATTCTATGCATTCCTAAATCTGAGAATCTCTGAAGCATCTATATGGACTCCTACTTTTAAAATGCCTATTACAGTTTCATACTTCTGCTCCTTCCTGAAGAGTGCCATTTCGCCAAGCTTAAATAGCAGAAAATTACACTGCTTCTTGCCTGCCCATCTTCTCAATCTCCATTAACCTGAGGAGGAACAAAGAACTAGACTGGGCTGTCTAGTGTGGCAGGTTGCCATCCAGGTTAAATAGCGCATGCTCACTACAGATATCTTTACCCCTAAAACTGAGAAACCACTGCAATTAGTCTAAAAATTACGTTTCAAATAGGTAATTCGATGGCTGTTTGGCATTTCTGCCGTGGTTTAGGGCTATCTCAAATCAAACAGCAACAAGCTTATCATTAACTTCATGCTTTTTCCTTAAATTTATATTCATTGCACTGAAACAGCAGTTGTATAAACCAGGACTATTTACATTTGTCGAGCCATTAGATATATAAAAAATTTCAACACTTCTGAGCTCTGATGTTTTGCAGAACGAAAGTTTTTTAAAAGCTCTATAAAACTACTACTCGTTGACAGTATAAATTGTGACAGAAAAAAAAATTCCCTTTACTTATTCCATCAAAATGTGGTTTATTAAAAATTAAAATACACAGCAAATTTTGATTTTACAAGAAGTAATTGTATATTGCAATATCAACTTTGCATAGGTGCATATTTCATGAATTTCTTCAAGGCAAACATTCCTGGCAAAGTGACACAAATAAATTTTTTTGGAAGGTAAATTATTTATTTAACGTGGACTGACAAAATGTGATATGAACTGTATTACACGACAAACAGTTCCAATCTTCAGTTTCCTTTAAATGCAAAGCTAGTCATCTTCTATTTTACAACAAAATCTAACGCTTTTGCTACTGACTGTGCACCATTACATATCTGCAATAAAACAAAGTGCACTGCAAAAGCAAAAACTACATTTACTTTTCACTAAAAAAATCACTCTATAGGAATAGTGTTGCAGACTTTCACAAAGAAAGGACAGTTCATCCTATACTGCATTTGCACAAACTGTCTGCTGTTTCATTTTATAGCTGTAATTTGATTGCTGCTCAAATTTCCCATTATGCCTTGTGCACAAAAGAAACAGGCTGCCAGAGTGAGAAAAACAGCTGTTCCTTATGAATCACAAATGCTACAGTAACTTGCACACTGCTTTTGCCTTAACTTAACGAAGGGCCAAAAGTGTTGCATGTTTTCTCTAAACATTGCACTTAAGTTTAA
Organism: Stegostoma tigrinum; assembly: GCF_030684315.1. NCBI lineage: Eukaryota > Metazoa > Chordata > Chondrichthyes > Orectolobiformes > Stegostomatidae > Stegostoma > Stegostoma tigrinum. The sequence continues at coordinate 24,125,386 of NC_081358.1, forward strand.
TAATCTGATACAGTTTATTAAATGTGAAGTTTGCTGATCTTTAAATTATTCATAACATGGTCCTGACTGATTAAGATTGGCTTGTTAAGGAGCACAAGAAGCAATTAAACTGACAAGGCAGCAAGGCCTTGATGTATACATTTATTATCACAAGAATACCCAATGTGAATGCCCTTATTAAGCAATGAATTTCACCTCACTGGCCTTCTACCATTGCTGCCACGGGCACAGTGTGCAAGGAACAACATGTCAAAAGCTAACTCTGAGGAAATGCCCATCTTCCAGTGAAACCGATTTTGTAATGAACCTTTCAATTCACTCCTGAGGTAATAAATCCTGACTGGTGCATTAATTACTTGATAACATCCCATCAAAATGCAAATGCAGCACTTGACCCACAGGAATGGCTCAGTAGCTGTTAACTCTTCAGGGTATATATAAATTGTCTGTTTTTTTTTAATCAAACAGGGCATTTATTTTGTCCTGCTTGGATGAATGTCACTTGCTTCCAAATTCAGTCACACTACAGGCCGACATTTCTATAAGGATCGACTAGCTGCGTGATAATCCAAATTTCACTACATCTTGACTGTGCACATTTGAAAACATTTTCTTTTCATTTCCTGGGTGGAGAAATCTAAGAAGTCGGTATCTTTTCTGCTAATGTGACATGCCATGACCTTCCCCAAGAGCAAGATTTCCCTGAGACTGTGCTATATCTGAATATATTAATGTAGACATTAGACAGTACTATTCTTGATTTGTCATGTGTTCAACTCTTTTTCATAGCTCCCAGCACATTTTTGGATCATAAACATTGGACAGCTCCAAGTAAGCTGATGTGATGTGAAAAAATTTGGTCCCTTTCCATATTAATGGTATAATATTACACCACATGCAGGGATAGTAGTAAGACACAATGGGAAAATAAATTCCACAGAATAACATTTTGACAGGACCTATATTTTCTGATGCACCCAATGGATTTTTTTCCCAAGTTCTTTGTGGTAGTTCCCTTGAACTCCTCATTCATTACTGGGTGCAGCTTTCTTTTCAACAAGCAAATGCCTTTTATTAAAGAGATCAGCAGCAGTTGTCTGAATCTCAACTAATAAATAGCTACTCAATTTCAACGGCCATTACGGTCCAAGCCAAAAGTCTAATATTAATGTTTAAGTTGGAGAATGCCTTAGGAATAAATTCCCAACCCTAGTACTGTTAGTCAGTGCAATTACTTCACTGCCAGGAAACGACAAGGCCTCTGGTTATTCGAGCAAAGAATCTGACATTTAGTCAAACAATTATGCATTAATGATTTCTTTTACACACAATAAATCAGCAAATGCATTCTTTTCTGGTCAAAAGAGGGCTATGGAGGAGCTTAAGCAAAAAGAGGAGGGGAATCAGTGCTGGATTCAGTTGAGCTTGACCACATGAGAAAAGTAGCAATGAAACATGAGTTACAATTATTAACTGTACTGGTTGTTGCCGCTTCAAAATGAGATATGCCCTATGAAAAAATACTGTCTGAGAACACATGGTTGAAGTTCTGAATTCTGGCCTCGTGTGGCACTTTTGACACCCAGCCACACTGCATCCTACAAGATTTGAAGCAGGTAGTTTCTTTTTATGTAAAGTTGTAGGTCCATCAGAATTAAATATTTTAGTTAGAATTTTTTTTATAAATTGAAGTCAATTTCTTTTAAATACCAAATGCTGGAAAACAACTTGGAAAGGATGAAGAATCATGGAATACCTACATGGCAGGAACAGGCCATTCGGCTCAACCCTATTCTCCAAAGACCATCCCAACCAGTTACCCTCCTATCCCTGTAACCCTGCATTTTCCATGGCTAATACACTGAGGGTGCACATCCCTGGACACTGTGGGGAAAGTTAGCATGGCCAATCCACTGAATCGGAAAACCAGAGTACCTGGAGGAAACCCACACAAACGTAGGGATAATGTGCAAATTCCACACAGACAGTCACCCAAGGCTAGAAGTGAACTTGGGACCCTGGTGCCGAGAGGCAGCAGTGCTATTCAGTGAGCCACCATGAAGGAGGTGACAGCCTAGTGGCGTTATTGCTGAACTGTTAATGCAGAGATCCGGATAACATTCTGGGGACCTGTATTCAAATCCTGCCATGGCAGATGATGGAATTTGAATTCAGTAAAACATCTGGAATTAAGAATCTAGTGATGACCATGAATCCATGACCAATTGTTGGGAAAAAACCATTAGGTTCACTAATGCCCTTTAGGGAAGGAAACTGCTATTCTTACCTGGTCTGGCCTACATGTGATTCCAGGCCTAACTTTTGGCTCTTAATTGCACTATGGGCAATTAGGGATAGGTAATAAATGTTGCCTAGCCAGCGAGGCCCTCATCCTGTTCATAAACTTAAAAAAAGAACAGAAATGCTTCTTTAAAAAGTTAATTTTTATTATGATATCCAATGTAATTTTAAAGATAAAAGACAGAAATTATTGGAAAAGCTCAGCAGGTCTGGCAGCATGTGCAGAGAGAAATCAGAGTTAACATTTCGGGTCAGGTGACCCTTCTTCGGGAACCTGTTGTTGTTTCTGATTTTTAGCATCCGGAGTTCTTTGGGTTTTTATTTTGTAATTTTAATAAATGCTATATCTGAATAGCTTGTATAAAAGCCCAGTTAAATAAACAGAGATTGAGAGAAATCTGAAAATCTAAACCACAATATGTCTTATCAGGGAGTCTTGCAATGACTTAAGGGTTAACCTTCTGAATGTTGCACTATAACTTGACATAACATTCAAACATGGTCAGCACTGCAATGTTTTTTCTTAATCCCAAAAGTACCTATTCAGGAATGAACTAAGCAATGTTTTGTACAACTGCACTGTTTTCCTTAACCGAATATCATTTTTACTTGCTTAAGTAAGGACATAAAATTAGTTTTTAAAAACTATCAGGGCCCAGTAACTTGTACCAACAGTCAACTGCAAATGCATGACCCTTTTCATAGTTTTGGATGTTGTGTGGGGGAGAAAGAAATGCTGTCTGATAAGGGTTCAGGATAAAGGCTGACGAGTGTACTCTGCAGATCCTTTAATCAGAGGATCATGCCAATTTTGACATTTTTCATCTGTTTGCATACATAGGAGAAACACATTTTCAGCTGTTATTGATCTAAGTTTTGGAGCCTTAACCTGCCATTGTACCTCAGTAAGTCAAATTACCACCTGGATTATTCGGTCTTCCCCTTTATTTGTCCCCATGGCTCGCTGAAAAGCTCTAAAACTCTACAGATGTGAAAGCACGTTGTTTGGTCTAGCATTTTTACATCATAGCCAGGCCTAATGCCTTTGCAACAGGCTGAAAAAGATGCACAGATAAGTCTCTAAGTTTATTTTTCCCTAAAAGATCAAGAGAGGATAATATTAATTGATGCTGAAAATAATGACTGAGAATGGCACCACTAAAGCTTAGTGTGACTGGCATGTGATAATCTTTGCAAGATGCTCAGCATGTGACTGGACAGTCTAAAGCAATATACATTGCTAGTAAAAACAAGAATAATTGCATGCACTGCTTCTAAGGTATTCTGCGTAACATTTGGACGATGTTTTTACTTAAAATAACATTTTGATATATCCCTTGTGTGTTGAATTTTTTCTGGAGCCTGAGATGTCTCTCCTGGAATTTCAATGCAAAGCTAAGAGTTTACCTTTCAAAAATCCATTAAGCCCAATGGACAAAAATGATGAATGTAAACAATAGTTCCTCCATTATGACAGGGCACGGTCCATTGGAATTTGAGAAACATTTTATCATGAACACTATCTTCCAAAATGTAAAATCAGAAATCATAGATGTGAAGTTATAACATTTTCAGCATTTACATTTTGGAATAAGTTGGTTCATTTGTAGATTCTTAAAAGCATCTGCTTTTCCCGATCAAGAAACTTGTTTCCCTGATGACAGAATACATTTTTAAACTTGCTTTGTGCAAGTCCACGCAGTTACTGCAATAAAGCCACCTCTCAGTCTTTTAAACTGTACTGAGTTCAAACCCAACCCACTCAACCTCTCTTCGCAAGACAGTTCCTCTATACCAGTATAACAAAGTGTGAAGCTGGATGAACACAGCAGGCCAAGCAGCATCTCAGGAGCACAAAAGCTGACGTTTCAGGCATCCAGTGATCAGCACAATGAATCTTCTGTGGCCTACTACCAATACCAGTATATCTTTCACTATTTTAGGGCCTAAAACTGTTTACAGTACTCCAGCTGTGATGTAACCAGTGCCTTGTATAAATTTAGCCAGACTTCCTGACTTTGATATTCCATTCCGTGTGAAATGAAGGCTAACATTCAATTTGTCTTTTCTATTACCCAACTGCCCGTAGTTTTCGGGGCTGTGCATGCGAGGTAGGTTAGCCATGGGAAATGTAGGGTGACAAGGATGGAATGGGTTCTCTTTGGAGGTTGGTGTGGACACAATGGGCTGAATGACCTGCTTCCATACTGTAAGGATTCTATGATTATCTGCTGAACTTCACGCTACCTTTGAGATTTCTGCAAGGCAAGTCCCAAATCGGTGTGCCGTAGGTTTCTGCAGTTTTTTGCCATTTAACTAATGTTAACCCTGCGATAATGAGAGAAAATGTGCAGTCACGCACTTTGGCAGGATGAACAGCTTATCTGCCAAGTTTTTGACTATTTGCTTAACCTGTCTACATCTCTCTGTAGACTATGTCATCGTCACTACTTGCCTTTCCCACATATTTTGGTCTTTTGCAAACATGGCTACAGTGCATTCACTTTCCCCATTCAAATCATTAATATAAATTGTAAATTGTATGCCCAGCACTGGTCCCTGTAGAACTCTACTCATTACTGGGTGACCTCCTGAACATGCGCCCCCTTATCCCAAATCTGTCTTCTATTAATTAGCCAATGTTCTATCCATGCTAACATACTACTCTCAGCAGCACTGATTGTTGCATGAAGTAGCCTAACATGTGGTGCCTTATCAAATAGCTTTGGAAAATCCAAATATATTGTTGCATTCACTGCTCCCGCTTTATCTATCATGCTTGTAACTTCTTCAAAGAATTCTAATAAATTTATCAGACATGATTTCCCCTTCATGTATCCGTGCTGACTCTGCTTGATGATATTATGTATCTGTGGTATGAATTTAAATAAAACACTACTAGCCACAACAAAATTTTAAAACTTGCATTGATCTTTAATGTATCATCTGTATAAAAATGAGGGTCTTCGTTGAGACGGACACACTTGAAACAATGATGTAATGGGGTTAAATTAATGTAGTAGTAATCCAGAGGGCTAGGCTAATGCTCCAAAAAGAAGAGTTAAATTCATACAATGGAAAATGGAGAACTTAATTACAAGTTAAGTGAATAAGTTCTGAGGGTTACCGGATCTGAAACATTAACTCTGTTTTTTTCCTTCACAGAGGCTGCCAGAGCTGCTGAGCTTTTCCAGTGACTTTGTTTTTGTTCCTGATTTACAGCATCCGCAGTTCTTTTGGGTTTTATTTTAAGTAATTACTAAAGCTGAAACAAAAATTCTCAGGAATGATGAATGTAAAATTGTTTCTCAAAACAAATTTGGGTTCTTTAAAGAAGGAAATGTGCCATTTTTACCCAGTCTTGCCAACATGACACTGCAGACATAAATGTAATTGCCCCGAGCCATGAAATTACCTCAATTAAAATTGCTACAGGAAGGCATTTAATCAGAACACACAAAGGGACAGATCACCTGGTGCTGATCTAGCACCTGCCCAGCTAACTGTGTAAAGGTTTCGTCACGAATCAAAATTGGGAGAACTGTCCCAAAGACTGGTCGAGTACAAAAGCCAAAAATGCAGATGCTGGAGACCTGAAATAAAAGCAGAAAATGCTGGAAATTCACAGCATGTCACGCAGAATCTGAGGAGAGAAACAAATTTAATACTTCACTTGATGGCCTGATGCATGTTACAAATGAATCCTGTGCAATCTTGCTTGATGTTTAAAACACCTCTTCATACTAACTTGACAGAGAAAGAGACAATATTATACACCAACTATAGAAGTGGAAGAAATATATAGCTCATAGCTTTTACCCTATTTCCCAGGATTGGCTGGCAAAGGGCATTAGAGGAAAATAAATGGGAGAAAGAAACTGAAACTAGAATTCAGTGGACCTTAAAGTAGCTCTCCTATCTCAGATGATAGCAAAGCACTGCAGACACTGGAGGTCTGAACTAAAAACAGAATGTGGTATTAAAATTCAGTAGGTCTGACAGCATCAGTGGAGCGCAGATGAGCAGTAATGTTGGGTCAAAATACTGTTCTTCGTAACTGAATGGGACTGGAAACTGTTGGTCTGTGTACGGTGACGCTGCTCAGAACAAAAGACAAGGGAATGATCTTGTTGTAAAATAGATATGAATGGTGGTAATGAATAGTAGAAAATAGGTCATCAAAACTGAGAGCACACCAATACAAACAAGACATGTGGGGGTGGGGTGGTGGTCTGATCAAAATGGATGAACTGTTCATGGCCTGAAGTTAATGGGCTTACATTGAGACCTGAAGGCTGTAAAATGGCCAGGTCAAAACAGTGAATTTACAGTGGATTTCACCAGGACCCAGTATGTGTACAATGGAAATGTTAACATGCGAACAAGATGATGTATTGAAATAATAAAAAAAATTAAAGGGCTGGGTCCATTTCAACTAGAACAGGTTTTGGGTTTAATTCTTGAAACTGCTGGTTATTTGTCTAGTTAAGTATAAAATTACAAAATGAAGTTTCAACCTTTTTTATAAAATGACTAACACACCAATATCCATCAGAATTTAATCTGACAAGTTACTGCAGTTCCATTTAGACTATCATGTACTCAGCTCAATGGAGTTTAGTTTTCTGTTTTATTGTTAACATATCAGTAAATTGTATGACTGTCATGCCATTTACATTCAAAGGTCTTTTTGTACTGAGTCAAATGAAACTTTTTCTAGTCTGCTATTTCTTGGTATAAACAATTATCCTATTGAATCAGATCATTGTGACAATTATCTAAGGCAGAATTCAGTACAATTTCAAAAAGGCAAACTGAAGAAAACAAGCCTTCTTATTTTGTGAATGGCAGTGCTTCCTAATTGCATTTAATATTGTGATTGATGGGCTTTCTTTGTAATCGTATTACTTATCTATGGAATCAAAAATTGCAACACCTGCAGATTAAGGTGTTTTTCAAGCTATTTCAAAATATACATCTTCAAACTTTTATACAGCTTTTTCTTCAATACTTTTTTCTGGGCCAAATGCAGTTGGGAGTTCAGGCAGGTGGTGACCTACTCTGAAACCACCATCCAGATCCAACCTTTGGCCATTCAGCACCAGGCATCTTCATGTTTCTGAAGAGAACAGCCCATTCTCTTGCCCCTCCTTCATAGGGAGCTATCTGACTTTTATGTTGTATATTCTGCATGCTATTGTCAGATCTGAACAGAAAGGTGAATTGTTCATCAATTATTCCACACTTTTACATTAACTCTGCTGCAAAGGTACAGGACCAATGACCCAGCATGCTAAGGTTTGTATCATAAATACTGAGTTCTCACAATTGCTTTAATTGCGTTTAATACTCAGAATTAAATGATCTTTGAATGTAGAATATTAAAGCTGGATTTTCCTCCATTATACTGTCTGAACATGGATTAAAAAAAACAGCAGTAAGTATAAGGAAATTGGCTGGAGAGTCCTAGCACATAGTAACATCAATGGGCATTTTATGTCCCCTTGACTACCCAGGTACAAGTAAGTAATTGTGGGATGGGCTCTCCTTGTCTTGGCTGAACTCAAAACCCAATCTTTCCATTGTAGTTCGGTGGATTATAGCAATTTTGACTGCTGACTGTTGTGGACCAGACCTAGCCCCCTCAAAATGTATCAAAGAGACAGCATAGACCTTAACTTTAATCTTATTTAAAGGCAAGTGTAAGTGTTCCAGATGTGATTCAATTGGTCCACCAGTACTCTTTAAACAAAACACACTTTATGCTTTCAACACAGTTAAAATACAAACAAAAAAAACTCTGGCATAACTATAACTCGAGAACTCTATTAAAATAGAGTCAAAGTCATACAGCATGAAAACAGACCCTTGAAATACTTAAAATATTATTTAACTACTAATCATCAACTGTCCCAAAAACCCAACCTTGGCAAAGGGAGATTCAGAAAAAATGATTTTCTTCACAATGTATATTAATAATTTGAATGAGGGAACAAAATGTAACATTGCCAAGTCTGCAGATGATACTTCAGCATGATCTCAACAGGCTGGGTGAGTGGATGATTTAGGATGGAGATGAGGAGGCATTTCTACACCCAGAGGATGGTGAGCCTGTGGAATTTATTACCACAGGAAGTAGTTGATGTCAAATGTATTCAAGGGGTGGCTGGTTATAGCACTTGAGACAAATGGGATCAAAGATTATGGGGAGAAAGCAGGGTTAGGTTATTGAGTTGATGATCAGCTTTGATTGTGATTAATGGTGGAGCAGGCTCGAAGGGCTGAATGGTCTACTCCTGCTCCTATGTTTCTGTTTCCCTTTCAGTCCAAGAGAAATGAACACCAAAAGAAATAGACAGACAAACAAACAAACCAGCAACACAGAGAGAACTCAAGCTTTTTGCTGCAGCAGAGAGCTGTATCTATCATCCTCAGCAGCCAACTCCTAAGCCAAACTGAAAGTAAAGTCTGTGAGAGCCTGATTCCACATATTCATGCTTCTTTTGTCTAATTAAAAAAAATTACTCAGACAGCTCAAAGCTATTTACCCACTGCCTCTAAAGCAGACATTCCATCGCCACTGTGGCATCACTTCTCTGCAAGAGAATCAGCACAGACCAAATCTGTCAAAGGCACAGTACCTTTGGACTTGGACTGTATTTGGAGCAAGATGCTGAAAACAAGGAATTGTATTTAGAAACAACTGGCTCAAATATGCAGTGGATCATTCAGGTGTGAGCTTGGAAGGCCAACTGGGAGAGCCCATGAAAGGTCTGTACTTAAAAATGGCAATAAGCCAGAAGCAAGAAACTACTGTCTTAAAATTCCATGGACAAAGAACCTGGGAGATGTCCACAGCTTCCCTGCACCACCTATTCTATGAATACGGACTAGTGCAGCTTCTTTCTCAATGGACTCTTTGCCTTCGTGAGGGAGTTATAAAATGGTCTCTTTGTGAAGTACCTATCTGACCCTGGACCCTTCTGGGGTCCAAATGTATCAAAGTCTGCAGGCTGGTGTGCTTCATTTGTATTGGCATATCATTGCCCAAATGAAGTAGCAGGTACTGAGATTCGATACTCACAAACGCAAACTCAAATGAATGGTCTTCTGACCTAGGACCTCAAACTGGCAAGCCACCTGTTCTATACAAGCTGAATGAATTCTACTCTGCAACGTATCAAGGTCAAAGTAATTGATTACACAGAGAATTAATAGTCTCTCAAAATAGGACAGCTGAGTCCCTGACCAGAAACTTTTCTTGCCTTATTTTATGAACATCTCTGGCCTTCAGAGCACTTGGGTAATCTGTTCCACCAAAATACATGATGCCTCTATAGCATCAGTGAGATCTTCCGTGATTTGGGAATGGACTGTGCACCAATAAGCCCGTGGACTGAGGGGATTTACATTCAAATATGCTCTTTATGGACAGGATCTCAGGAATGTTGGGGCTTCATTATCAAATCCTATGAATGACGAGGCCTATACTTGTCTACAGATTCATTAGTACCTTATTATATGAATGGGAAGAATTTTCCTCATTTATATTCTCAGGGTTGAATTTGCCCCCTGGAGACAGGAAATAGTGGTTAGGAGAGATTCTGAACCCACCTGCACTGATAAAATGATAGAAGTCAAAAGTTTTCACATGGGAGAGCTCTTAATTGCCTTGAACAAAGTTCCTTATTTAAATCAAGGCAGAAGGTGGGCTCTACAACTGGAGGGCCAGACACATTCCAATATTATCACAACAGTCATCTCCAGAAATGATGTATATCTGGGACAATGCTTCAATAAAAGTGTCCTTGCAAATATTTTACAAGATGTTTAATGAAAAAGTATAGAAAACAAAGCCTGGCCACCACTGTGGGGGAAACTCTTCTACAGGTGGCCTTTGGTAAACAAGACCATTCCGTTTAGCCAGCCAGGAGCGTTGGCACACTATAGGCTGCTGTCGGATGCCCATCCCCTGACAGTGAATTTGCCTGCCTGCATTTCAAGAAATTGAATGCTGGCTGGTAAATCATTATCTCTGTAACCCCCTACAGAGCAAGATTCTGGATAAGCTTAAATTCCAGCCCACCTCATGGCTCTAATCATTTTGTCCAACAAGAGTTCAGTGTCAGGAAGGGGCTCTGGAGTCTGGCACTCTGACTAGCCTCATCATTTTCAGTCCCTGTCCATCTCCGTTCATGATGTTGGTGAGTCCTGGTGATTTAGGTCTTTATGCTACGCATTGGAAGAGTCGCTCCCTATATCCACACTACCAATCTCTAATTTTGAAATAGATGCTACGCTTCAAGTACCATTGTGGGTTTTCCCAAAGGGAGCTGGAGATTTGTAAACAGCCAGCTGCTAATCTACAGCAACTTCTCTCAACAACTTAGCCTCTTGTTGACCTCAGGATGTAGCTCTTTAGGCCACTTTCCCAAAGGACTGCTTGAGTGGAGCTTAAAGGGACAGGCCACATTGAATAACTTTTGATCTCAATAGCGGAGCATTGCTGCCTTTAGGCTTTCCCTGCTCTGCCACCATAACATTGGCAGAATGCCTGTGGAAACCCTATCCATGGAGATAAAGAACAGCAGTGAGGGTGAAATTGAGGAAATTCTTCATGTACATCTATCCTCCAGATTCCACATCATCCATGGGTAGTACTGAATGTTTTGTTTAATGAAGAATTTGTTGATAGTGCAAACTACACTGTTTCAAAGTGGACAGCTTTTACTATCATTGGAACACGCAATACAATTCGACAGAAGTATTAGACATGAATTAGACATGAGTGCATGAAGTCTCAGTTTACATTTTACCAGAACATGAAAGCAATTTACCAGAACTTGCATTTGGACAGAAATTCTCTCTAATTAAATACGATGAAGACTGAAACGATTGTTTCTGGATTACTAGCCCCATCCTTATCGCTTGCAAGAATATGAGATGAAATCAGTCCGCTCACAAGCTTGGAGTCATATCTGACTACCAAGTTGAGCATCCAATGATGAATCTACAATATTAAGGTCACCTATTTTTACATCTGTAAGACTGCCTAACTTCATTCCTATCTCAGCTCATTTACTATTGTAACTCTCACTAATCCCTTTTGTTACCTGTACACTTGACTAATTCATCATAATTCTCTACTCTTTTACATTCTGCATTTCATAAATTAGAAGGTTTTCAGATCTCTTGTCCTCTATCTTAACTTGTATGAATTCCCCTTCTCCTATCATTCTTATACTCCTGGACAAGCAAGATCTGGATTTTCAAAATTCTTATCCTTGCTTCCAAATCCCTCCATGGTGTCAACTCTTTCTATCTTTAATCTCTACTGCCACCATAGCCCTCAGAAATCTGCACTCTACTAGTTCTGCCATCTTGAGCACTTTTGATTTTAACTATTCCATCATTAGTGACTGTGCCGTCAGTTATCCAGATGCTAAGCTCTGGAATACTCCACCACCTACAGCTCTCTGCATCCTAACCTCACCTTCTTCATTCAAGACACTCCTTTAAACCAATCTCTTTGATCAAATGTTTTGGTCACCTGCCATCCTTAGGTGACTTAGCGTCACATTTTGCTACTGTGAAGTATTCTAGGACATGGTTAGCTAAAGGTCTACATAGGAGTTGTTGATGTTGCTAAAGATATTTTGGTAGAACTTTTAAAAGGAAAATGATACTTTGAATATTTGCTGTACTTTATAAATTGGCTGCCAAGTACCTGTGGGATGTCCTAGGTCGTAAAATTGTGATTATAAGTCTCTCTTTTAGATTTTCATTATTTAAATACGTTCATGGGACATGGACATTGTTAGCTGGCCAGCATTATTTGCTTGTCCTTAGATTCCCTTGCAAATGTGGCGGTGAGTTGTCTTCTAGAACTGCTGCAGACCACATTCTGATATCCTGTCATCATAATGGTAAATTTGAACAGCAGCAGTGTTACTTCCATTAGATAAGTCTAATACTTAAAGCACCTTACATTACTCAGCTAATTGAAATAGAAATATATCAAATGGTAATTTTAAATACAGAAATGATACACTATCAAGTCCAACTATTTATTATCTTTGAGATTCAGGCCAGCATATTCAAGCAATCCACAAAGGCTATTGGCAAATATTAAACACAATATTCCCCGCAGATTCCCACTGGGGGTTTTAGGTGATTCCTTGTTCAAAGGCTTTTACTGCCTGATTAAGGCACCCAGCATCAGAGAGCAGGGGTGGCCCTGCTGGAAATTACCTCTTCACCCTCTAGCTTTCTTTTTGAACCCCACACATGTGATCCCCTTCTTGCCACCACTCACTTGTGATCTGAAATCCAGCTACCATGCCAAGGCTTGGATACATGAACCACCAGTGGCACTGCTGTTCCATAAAGCTTCTCAGTATGGAAGACTTTCACCCTCCTGAGCCCTTGATACTGGATATGTGCTGCAGTCCAGTTAAATACCTCTGTGGCCCACTTACAGCAGGGCTTACCCCGGAGAGGTGAGATGGGCTACTCACCAGCTCTCTTGCCTGCAGGTCACAGTGCATCCTCAGACCATTATCTCCATCAAATGTTTCTCGAGTAGCTAGTGAGCTACTTAATTAATCCAAAGCTCAGTGAATATTCTTTACACTGAGGAATCCACGGACATTTAGAAAATCCCAATTTATTGAAACAGTACTATATTCAAACAATACTATTCTGTAAAAGATATTAAAGTACAAGCATTCTCATCTCATGGAGGATAAGCAAAGCATCTCCCATAAACCTCATAAAATCATTTCAAATACAGATGCTTATTTGTTTTACTACAAAGCTTATAGTCAAACTGCATGATATTTGTGTGAAAAAAGCATTTAATTTAGCTGAAGTTCTGAACGTTATTTGGTGCATATTAATCAGTATTAGAGTGAGAGTTTTGCAATTTATAATTGTAAAGTGTAAAGGTTTTGTTCTGTAAATAAAAATTTGTTAAATATGACAAATGGAGTAAATTCCTCCTTTAATGAAATAATTGTGAAATATCCATTTTCTTCTGGATTTAACAACTTGCTGACAAAATTGCACTGCGCATATTTCCATCCTACATTTGACTCTAATTTTGTTAATTGCCTTAATTAATCTTGAAGAAAAATTGGAAAGTTGTTCAATGCTTGATGAGAGAGGGATTTCATCTGCCCATTTCTAAAAGCAAATGTTGAATTCAATTTATTCTCAAATATTTGAAATTCAAAGGTGGAATTTAACAGTAAACGTCCTGCAAGTCACAACACACCACTATTAAACTGTGCTTTCACGTTAATTTGTGTCCTTACAAAAGCACACACCTATTATGAGAAATGACTACTCAATGTATTCGTGTTACAGAAATTTCATTGTCTATAATACTGCAGCAGAAGGTTCATGGCAAAATGCAGATAAGTGTTTAAATTAACATGCCAATTACAGTTCCTAGATGGATGCTTTCCATTTTATTTGCTTTTCCCTTATTTTTGTATGCAGTTCTATTTGTATCTCTCCCCTATGGCTTTACATTTCTTCCCTTTCACTTTGTATTTCACTCTTTTATTGGCTTCAAATAATAGGCACAACCTGAATGAATATCAATGTCACGAAAGGGCGAAGGTTAAGCTTATTCTGTTTCTTGTAGCTTCATTATGAACAAGGGTTGATGATTCAACCAAGACTCAATATTCAATTAACAGTTATAATCCATAGATTTAAAATCCTGTTACAAAATCACCTAACTACTGCTTGATTTATATTGGTAAATTAATCTTCCTCCCTGTTCTTTTCACTCTTAGTTTTGCACTGCAATATGAGACCTGGCTCTTCACATTCTGCAGCATATAAAATAAGCGTGCAGGCTTTATCATTTTTCTTGACTCCTGTGCATGGAGCTATCATTTTCAAAATGTAGACAGTGGGAATCTTTACTGGGACACTGCAACATACAGGTACTCTGTTGCCATGTACCGATATCTTGTGTACCCATTGAAGAACTATAGTTGGGAGTAAAATTGGGAGTGGACCTAGAATCTAAAAGTGTGTGTTGTGATAATTTTATGGCACATTTTAAACCATGTTAAAGTTTCCAAACATAGGAATCTGCAACTCTGTTTGCTGTTGTTACTTGCTTCTGAAGTTAGTACAGATTTATAATTACTCATCCACCCCATCTTGCCACTGCACCTTCAGCAGAAATGTAAAAACATATTGGTTATACACACTGCCAGTACGAGACTGACACTGCACTGATGGTTGAGAGGAAGCAATATTGAGGAAATCCCAGTCGACCAGATATTGTTTAGAATAAATACTCCCATCTTAAAAGCAAGAAGAGTAATAATCATCCTAGAAACTGCTCCTCTGGCCTTCTTTGCTGACTCCTCTTCCAGCACTTCCACATTTGAGCTGCATTTAATTTCATAGGGTTGAGGTGATACCTTTGTTAGAATACTTGAGCGCATACACTAAGCCTCTATTATTTACAGTCAGTTACTACTATAGAGGCAGTTCAAATTTATACTGATGGCTCCAATACACTTTTATACATATAAAAAAAAGAACAGCACATGCTGTAAATCAGAGACAAAAACAGAAATTGCTGCAAAAGCTCAGCCTGTCTGGCAGCATTTGTGGAGAGAAATCAGAGTTACTGTTTCGGGTCCAGTGACTTTACCTCAAAACTGTTCTGAGTTCTGAGGAAGGGTCACTTAACACAAAACTTTAACTCTGATTTCTTTCCACAGATGCTGCCAGACCCCTCAGCCTTTCCAGCAATTTCTATTTTTCAGTCTTTTTTTGTAATATTGTATGCAATTTTAACTCTTCCTGATTCTTAAGCTCAAAATTCTGCCTTTTTCAAAGGTTTCCTCAATATCTTGAGAGACGAGAAAGTTCTGTCCAACTTTTCAAGTCAAAAAGAGGGTGGAACCTGATATGGAGACATCCATGCAATGCCCCCCACCCCCCGCACCCTCATCATAGCAGGCTGCACAAGCCCAGCTAAGAGCCTTCAACCTTCCAGAATTTAGAGGATTTTTGCTGCATTAGCTTGTTTGTTTCAGAGATCAAAAGAAAACTAGTGAGGGATATGTGGTAACACTCAGTGGGCACTGTTACTGGATGTGCTAACCAAAAGCATACAAATAAGGACCGTACCAGAGGCCCTGTAATCTCCAGAAGGATTAGCACTGTAGGGCACAGCTGGGATTCTGGAAAGGCAACCAAGGAATTTCAAGGCTGCTAACTCATTTTCAATTTGACTGCGTAGCTGATCAATACTACACAAGGTTCTAATAATGATCTTTTCCAAAGCCTGGAGGAGTAAAAATAGCTTTTCCCACATATTTGCATTCATGCTTATTCACCTAGCTTACAGGAATGTGAATGAATATTACATCAACTATTATTCACATCTACTTATTAAAACTTATATGGGTAAAACAGAAGAACATACAGAATAAGGGGAGGAATAGACCATATGGCCCCTTGAGCTTGCTCCTTCATTCAATAATTCAACTTTCCTGCCTGCTTCCCTTATACTTTGATTTCCTGAGAGATCAGAAATCTGACTATCTCTGTTTGAAAGATATTCAGTGGTGGAGCATCCATAACCCTTAACAAAGATATTTCCTGAAATTCCGTGAGTGAAGAAATTCCTCTTCATCTGAGTTGTAAATGATCCACCCATTATCTTCTAGATACCCCAGTCTGAGAAACTCCACAGTAATTTACTCTAAACTCTCAGTATCTGCACTGTTATACCCCCTTCAGAATCATGCACCTTTCAAGAAGATCGCCTCTTGTGTATAACAGATTGCTACAGATGACAACATTTCTGAAATAAAAAGAACTTCCAGTTGGACAAGCCTCCCATTGGGGTCCCACAAGGAACCAAATTAGACCATGTTATATTTTTACCCATGGCAAACTAAATTGATATCACCATTCTTATTCATTCCTATAAATATATTGGTGACCTGATCCTCCTGGGAGTATTAAAAGAAAACATGATGCATTTCACATGCAACCAATAATTATTTCTCCGAGCGAATAGACCAGCAAATCACGAGACTGAACACCCAAAGCTGGAATGTTGTTACACAATTATGTTGCATTGCAACTGGCCCCCCACTCCCCCCAACACCCCCGATTCCCCTCAAAATAACTTTCATGTGCCAAGATTATGCAAGTTTGCATTAAACTATGAGGAATGTACATTCAAAGTAATCTCAAATGGAATAGCCAAATATGTGAAACCTTTAAGAGAGGAAATGAAACACTGTATATGTCACATCTTCCCGAGTATTACAACACATCTCAAAATGACCTATTGGTTATTTAAAATGGTTATGCAAGATCTATTGTTGAATACACATTGCCTATGTGAAGAACATATGAACAAACTAAAAAGCATTCAGAATCAAGCACTAAAATTGATCCGAAGATAACATGCAAACAAGGTGGAGTCGGCCATCAAACCCCTCCAGTCTGCTCCACCATTCAATAAAATAATGGCCAATCTGATTTTATCCTTCGCTCCACATTCTGAATTGTCCGTGATAACCTTTCACCTCCTTGCTCAAAAATCTATCCATCTATGCCTTAAAAAAAATTCAGACTCTGGTTCTACCACCTTCAAGTCAGAAAATAATTGCCTTAATAATTTTAAATGGGAACATCTTATCTTGTAGCAGTGACACTCAGTTCTAGATTCTCCTGTAAGAGGACACATCCTCTCCCCATTCACCTTGTCAAGACTTTTCAGGATCACGCATTTAAATCAAGTCACTCCGACTCTAAACTCTAGAGGATACAAGCCTAGTCTGTCCAGCCTTTCCTCATAAGATAACCTTCTTATTCCAAATATCATTCTAGTAAACGTTCTTTGAAATACTTCCGGTGCAGATACATCCTTCCTTATATAAGGAGACCAATGGTGAACTCAACATTCCAAATGATGTCTCACTTTGGTATGAAACATCACTAGGCCACTCTGACGCAAACAACTAAATACCTGATCCATTGTTGAAAGACAGAAAAAGCAATCTCTGGGCTTTGCTGGAATACTCCTGAATGCTACATCCCAGGTAGCAAGAGATAATGACAATCACACAAGTGAACAAGCAAATGGAATTGAGGAGAAAAGATATCAAACTGCAAATAAAATATACAACAAATGGATGAGACGAGAAGGGTCCCTACCTGAAACATCAACTTTCGTGCTCCTCCGATGCTGCCTGGCCTGCTGTGTTCCTCCAGCTCCACACTGTGTTATCTAATAAATCTATTTGTCCATGTTTGTGAACATCTCCTTCATGCAATTCCACTTGACAACTTTGGTGGCAGGTTTGGAATAAACTAGGCAGAATGGTGGGGAGAGTGGAGACATCATCACCTTCCTACCTTCAAATATACAGACTTCCTATTCAGCTGTCAATTGAGGCACTTGAGTTGATAACTAATGCTCACTTGAGGGTCTCTATCAATGTTGCTGGTTTTAAATCAGCAGCAGATGTGCCAAATGGGAGTAGAGCAAGTACATTTCTGTGATTTGCTGGTGGGCCCCAGTAGGAGAGGAGAGGGTCCCTTATTCAAAAGATACTCAGTGCCTGACTTAGGAATCTGGAATTGGGAAGCTGGAAGCCTATTGGGAGCTATACCAGTTCCTTTGCTGCCAACCTCCCTTAACCTTCCTCCCCTAACTCACAAATCCCTCCTACTTGGGTCAGTCTGTGATGTGAGTTGGTGGAGGAGGGGGCGTTATTTTGGTTGCAATTACCTCTGTAAGAACCCTGATTCTGCAAAAGGTTTACAGCGACCTCTCAGAGACTTTGTAATATGGTAGGCATTCCCAGAAGGATATAGTGCAGGTCTCCTACCAGCTTTCCAGCCAAAGATACAGTCCCTCACTGCCTCTAAAACTTCCCATCTATGTTTTCAATTATGTTTATCTTAATGCTAATGTTATGGGCCAAGACATGCTACTCTGATGATTTTTCAATAAACCAACTACCTCGCTCTGCTAAATGCCAGAGAGTAAGGATCCAATTGACTCATCACAGGACAACACTCTCATCTAAGGTATCAATTTAGTAAGTCTTTAGTCAAAACTTCCAAAGTTGGATATGGAGATTAGAACTGCACAGTGCTCCACACTTCAGCATTCCTTTGCAATAGTCTATTAACCAGTTACTTAGTTACAGCTACAGAGACAGGTAATCTCTGGGTTGTAAATGGGTTCCATTCTGGAGTCTGTTGCAAGTTGATTTGTATGCAAGATAGAGTGCAGTACTGGACAATAGGCTGTGTGTGTGTGTGTGTGTGTGTGTGTGTGTGTGTGTGTGTGTGTGTGTGTGTGTGTGTGTGTGTGTGTGTGTGTGTGTCTGTCTGTCTGTCTGTGTGTGTGTGTGTGAGAGAGAGAGAGAGAGAGAGAGAGAGTCTTTAAAATTACACCCCTGTATTGGATTGTTTTTGAGTGTTTTTAAGTTGGATGTTTGTAAATTGGGTCCCTCTACATCTTCATTCAATGTTGAATACTTATTAGCTGATAGACTAAATATATACACATCATTTTTTTAAGAAAAGGACATTGACAATGGCAATTTTCTCTGCTGCTGTGCTAAAACGGGCCACAATCAAATCAACAAAAATAAATCAGCTTAATCGTTTTCTCAGTTTAAAAAAAACTGCAATACAGCAGCCGGGCCTTAAAATGCAGAAGTTGATATGAAGTGCTTCAAAATAATATCACAACAGGTTACAAAGCCTTCAGATATAGTATAGGTCTGTAATTCAGCACAGGGGAAAGATCATTTTACTCGCACAATGGTTGTGTCAGGCACAACACTGCCTGGATATCATATAAATACACAATTTACATAGGAGACAAATGTAACCTTCTAGATACACTGTTTCACAGAATAAAAACGTCCGACAATGTTTTAACACAACATCTCAAAGTATGAATGGAAAATCATAGTCCATGTATTTCTCCTTATTAGAAATAATTCAGCAAATATACTTCTGACATATTCTGTATAGTATTTCAAACTCAATACGTGTCACATCATTCTTCGAGAAAGAATGGAATAAAAATATTTTAAGTGTAAATCTGTGCACATGGTTGCATACTCTAATGGTCCTGTATGGAAAATTGTACAGCTAATTTCTCCTGCCATGCAAGTGGATTCATCTCATTGTGTAAAAACATTTGCAAACAGATATAAAAACAGAAGAAACTCAGCAGCTCCAGCAGCATGTGTACACAGTTAACTTTTCAAATCCAGTGACCCTTCTTCAGAACCCTTCAAAACCCAAATTTATAATCTCGCAGTTCTCAAGATGAGTCACTGGGCTCAAAACGTTCACTCTGTTTTCTCTCCACAGATGCTACCAGACCTGCTGAGTTTCTCCAGCAATTTCTAGTTTTGTTTCAGATTTCCAGCAACCACAGGTCTTTGATTTCTTAAAATGAGCTGTGACTCATATTTATGCTAAATAGTCTCTCCCTCCATGATCGATGCACATACCTTTGCAATCTTTTGTCTTTTTTAATTTTCTAATTATTCTGGTCTTGTTCTCTTTAAACAATATCCAATGATCTCCTGTTTACTCTGGTCTTATTTTTATAATCTGGTGATCCTGCAACAGCTCAGTGATAGAGTTTGTGCACATTGCTGTTGCGATTATATGCTTACAACGCAGTCACTGCTGCACTGTTAGCTATTACAGAGCATTAAATGTGAAACTTCACCTTTGCGGTAACAAAAATAGTAAACTACTAAAATCAACACTAACAATGCAATAGGTACCTATACCAAAGTGAGTTTGCAAGTCATCTGCTAAATTAATATACTGATTGCGCATTAATGATACTAGCTGAATGGTATGAAACACAGAATTGAACAGAGCTGAAACATCCTCCATGCATAATGTTCTTTAATGATAACAGAACAATTAATAACAAAAGCGCAATTCTAAAATGTGCAACTTATCCTTCATCTTCAAGTAAAGAAAGAAATTGGATTTACAGAGCTCCCTTCATTACCTTATGACTTCTTAAAACATAATTATGGACAGACGATGTACTTTTGAACTATAGTCACATAAATGTAGGGAAACCCAAAGGCAATTTGCAAAAAGCTAGAGCAGAGACACTTGGAGGGTAGACACATATAACTGGATTTTCCCTCCAGGGAATTCAACAAGAGTTGGGGCTGTTTTTGGGTCTCAAACATGGCCCCAAAGGACCCAGTAAAATTTCTGTTTCCCAGTCGCATTCCCTGTCCAATTAAGGTGGGCGTTTAAAGCTAGAGAACCAATCAGAGTTGTGCACATTGCACACCAACTCAAGTGGAACAGGAGGCTGCAGCATGGGCTAAGTAACTTCAAAATGGTACTTCAAGATGGAAGCGTTCTCTCACCAACACATTTGAAAATTTAAGTTAAACAAGTAGCAACATGATCACCGCTGTGAGGGGCGTCCTTCTGCACAAAAGCCTTTGTCAGCATGTACACTCAAATTGGCAGGAAAGGCCTGTAAGCCTGCTAGGAGCATCAGTCACTGGCCGGAAACTGGAACACAAAATTGTCTCACATGTTGTCAGAGGTTACGTGACACCAGGTTATAGCCTAATAGGCTTATTTGAAACAACA
Source organism: Stegostoma tigrinum (assembly GCF_030684315.1). NCBI lineage: Eukaryota > Metazoa > Chordata > Chondrichthyes > Orectolobiformes > Stegostomatidae > Stegostoma > Stegostoma tigrinum. The sequence goes on from NC_081358.1 coordinate 24,146,350, forward strand.
ACTGTGCCTGTGTACTTCTTTCAATTTCACCCGATGAAAGAGCGAAGCTCTGAAAGCTTGTGATTTCAAATAAATCTGTTGGACTATAATCTGGTGTCATGTGACTTCTGACTTTGTCCACCTCAGTCTATCACCGGCATCTCCACATCCTTCAAACACTCAGGTATTTCAGCACAGCCTGAAAACTCAGCCCTATGTAAATGAACAAGGGTGCCTCACTGACCTTTGTCTGGGCTGTTAGATGGATTGTGAGATTAAGTTTATTTGGAATGCTCTGTGGTGGCATTACAGGCAAGTGAACATTGTGATGGTCAGTAAGAGACAGTAGGTAAGCTGCTGAAAAAGGAATTGACATTGTTTTTGTTTGTGCTGATTTCTGTTTGGAAAGCGGTGTATTGTTCACCACCCCTTTTCCTCCTCCCCTGCTTCCTCCTCCTATAAGAACTATAAGAAGTAGGAAGAGGATCTGGCCATTCAGTTCCTTCAGTGTGCACCAGTAGGATCATGGCTAATCTGACAATCCTTATATCCACCTTCCTGCATGTTCCCCATAACATTTGATACCCCTGCTGATCAATAATCTAAGATTAAAATATACACAAGGACACTGCCCCATAGCTCGCTGTGCAAAGAACTCCAAAGACTCATAATCCTTAGAAGAAATTACTCCTCATCTCAGTCTTAAATTGGCACACCTTACTTCTGAGACTATTCCCTCTGGTCTTGGACTCTCCCAGGAGGGGAAACGTCTTCTCAGCATTTACCCTGCTAAGCCCATTAAGAATTCTGAGATCACCTCTCGACCTACTAAACTCCAAAGTCATGAACCTGGTGCAGGTACATGAGGTTGTATGGGACATAGCTGTCTCTGATGGATCATGGCTGAGTAAGATGTGCTCCTCTGACTTATTCCAAGCAGCAGGATGGTTGCTTAGACAGACCAATAGTTGGTTCAGTGGCTCTAATTTGCTATCCTGGCGCATTTTGGTTCCACACTGAGCCATGAGCCACATGGTCTGGCGATACCTGTCACTGTCCTGTAGTTAGAGATCAACACAGAACAAAGTCATCAGAACTACTGCCACATGACTGGATATTCACCTGTATGGTGTGGTGAGCATATTCATGTATCAAAATGTACACTCAAGCAGTGAAATCCTTCAATGAGTTGTTATATGTGTGCGTTTGGATGTAGCTCCTACATGTGTAGTCAATAGCACACAGTATCATACTCTTGTCACATGCAAGCTGCAACTAGAGTGTGAGATTGAAAGAGCAAGAGAGAGCAAGCGTGCGAGAGACAGAGAGAGACAAAGACAAAGATAAAGTGAATGCGAATGAGCGCACATGATAGAAAGCACGGGAGGAAGAATACAACAGAGACAGTCGTAACAAGACAGAGTGAGAGTGAGGTCAAGACAGCAAATGTGAATGTGTAATGAATTCATCTCTCTTCTCACACAAAGACAGTAATACAGCAGCCAGCAGAAAAGAAAGAAGTTGGAAAGATTACTTCCTGTAGCCTGTAAGTCTCTTCAAACAAGGTCATTGAAAGCCATGTTATCAACTTTACGGCTGCAGGCAAAGCTGTCTTCAACCTGTTCTGAGGACAGAGGGAAGGCCAGCGTGCAGCTGCTAGAACATTACAATGAGCACCTACTTCTAACAACACAGACCTGCCATATTCTGTCCCCGACTGGGGCTAATCAGAGAATTAGTCCCTGAAGGTTACAATATGGATTTGACACTTTGTGATGGTCCTGCCAAATTAAATGCCATTCAGATATTCGACAACCTCATCAACTCACTTATGCCCCACGCATTATTTTGCACTAACCAATTTATTTGCACCCAGATTATGAGTTGATCGGAGCAAATGCAGAAGGAACTCCAGCAACGTCAAGCAGTAAAGAACTTCAAATATCAATTACTTCAGATTCAAGGAATCAAGGTTTTGTTGACAGTAGTTTAAAACAAATAGGTTGCTTTCCTTCTGCTACAATCAGGGCCCAGGATGGGCTTGGGGGATACATTAGGGTCTAATGACTAGAGAACTCACTGTGCTCGAGTTGAGAGACCCAGGATAGAGCTGGGGGTGCCTGGGCCTACTGTCTGTGATTTCAGTTCATGCATCAGACCAAACAAGTTAATTCTGGTTAGAAAAGGCATTGGTCAGAACCGTGTGGTTGTCAGGGGATGGGGACGATCTCGGACCAAGAGAAGAACCACTGAGGTTACCCCTTGTTTCCAATTTTGAAGGCAGCCTGCCTCAACTTGTGCTACTTGGGGCATTTGAAAAGCCAGCAGTGGGCCTTCTTCTGTCAGTTGTTGGCTAATCTTAATGTGACACATGGGAGAGAGAGCTCAAGATCACAATGAAAAGCTCATCCAAAGGACCTTATGTAATCTGCACTTATTGTTGAAACTGTTGCTGGAACAGGCTATAAAGACCTCAGGGTTTACACTTGGGTTGCTTCAGCAGGCTATGATACAGATGAGTGATTGATGTATAGAAGAAACCTGATCACCATTTCCACAACGGTGGCATCAGAGACCAATGAAAGCTCCATTGGTGAGCTCTACTACACTTTGATCTATCCAAAATTGTAACTGATACATTTGAGCTGATTAATTAATACAACGAAAAAAGCATTTGTGTAAACATTTAAAACAGAAGCTAACATTTACTTAGATAGGAAAATCTTTGTTTAAATCTTTGTGGAAACTATGGATAATGTAGATGGTGAGCTAGTTTATTTGGGCTTTCAGAAATCTATGCCAATAACCTTCTGCAAGAAGTCTTTTTAATTAAAAAATGTTACACAATTGGAATTTAATTAAGCAACAATACAGAGCCCCTTCAATTGAGTGGCCTGATCTCTGGCATTTCTGTCAAGATACATTTCCTGTCTATGACAGATTGGTGGGGATTGGTTGCAGCAGGTCCCCGGTCATGTGATGTGCCTGGTACCCTCAGGGCTGAACTAATGAGAACAATTTTCTCTCATTTTCTAAACAATTTTTTTTTAAAAGAAGCAAAACAAATGTTTTAGTTTGTGCCAAGGTTTCCCCAAACTGTGGATTGTGATCACTAGTGGGGTTGCAAAACAAAATTTTGGGATTACCATCTCAAAGTCAGCAATGGCTGCCAGGGAACTCAGACTGACTCTTGACATTTGCAAGGCCCCTCTAAACCTTCACTGTTTTTTTCTGTTAGAGTTGCTAGTGAACTGCTCTTCAAGGGCCAGTTGCTGCTGCTGCAAAAAAAGTTTGTCACAAGTTCAAAACTAAATACAGCAGATCTGCTGATGATCCGATATAAAATCAGGAACTGCTGGACAAACTCCGGTCTGGCAGTATCTGTGAAGAGTGAAATGGTTAACATTTGGAGTCCAGTGATTCTCCTTCAGAACTGACAAATGTTTCTTTTTGTAGAACATTCGCCTTTTCATAAACTCCACCTAACCACAGCTCCTGATTCTGCACACCATCCCATCAAGAACAAAAGCCTACCCCTTCCCAATAACTGAAGCCTTGCCCCACCTTAGTTTTGATGACCCTACTTAAAAACCCTTATACCCAAAATTTTCAAGATTTAAAAGGAAACAGAAAGTGGAAATGCAGGTTATTGAGATTGACAGGCTGTCATTACTATGATAACACACATGGCAGTGCTCCGACCTTAACTATTTACAATCTATGTTGATAAACTGAATGAAGGAGCTGTCCACCACGTACTTAGCCTAGTTGATTATGTAAAGATGCACAGAAAAGTGACCTGTAAGAAGGATGCAAAAAGACTGCCAAGAGCTACATACAAGGTTAATGACTGTTCAAGGAGGTGAGTGTAATGAGGGGAAATACAAGGTTATTAATTTAGAGATGGGGACTACAAAATTAGAAAACATTTCAAACTGTAACAAATAATAACTACTGCTACTCAGACAGATGTGCGTGTCCTTATCAAAAATAAAAGACAAAAGTACAATCACAATTAGGAAGACAATATGTTGGCTTCTGCACAACAAATTGGAAGAAAGTTTTAGGTTATAGTATATAAAGGGATTGTAGCAACATGAATACAAACTGACAAAATGATAGGAAATAGAGCAATGGTTAATGGATATTTTTTAGATTAGATTCCCTACAGTGTGGAAACAGGCTCTTCGGCCCAACAAGTCCACTCCGCCCATTGCAGCATCCCGCCCAGACCCATCCCCCTATAACCCACACACCCCTGAACACTACGGGCAATTTAGCATGGCCAATCCACCTAACCTGCACATCTTTGGACAGTGGGAGGAAACCGGAGCACCCGGAGGAAACCCACGTAGACACGGGGAGAATGTGCAAACTCCACACAGACCGTCACCCGAGGTGGGAATTGAACCCGGGTCCCTGGTGCTGTGAGGCTGCAGTGCTAACCACTGAGCCACCGTGCCGCCCCATTTTTCAGGCTGGAGGAAGGTTTGTAGTGGAGATCCCCATGGGTCAGTATTTGGACCCTTGCTTTTTCCTGATATGTTAATGATCTGGATGTTGGCATGCTGGAGACAAATTTCAAAACTTGCAGATGACATAAAACTCAGAAGAATTATAAACTATGAAAACAATAGTGTGGACATCCAAAGATGGCATTTTCAAGTTAGTGGACTGAGTGGAAATGCAGCAAATGTGATTCACTGCAGAGAAGTGTGAGGTGACATGTTTTTGTTAGAAGAACATTGAAAGACATTATAAAATTGGCATACAGTACTAGAGGTGTTGCAGGAACAGATGGACAGTGCATCCTTGCATTAGTGTCTGTGTGTGCACCATTGAAGGCAGCAGGGCAGACAGAAAGGGCAGTTAATAAAGCATGGTGCTCTCTGTTTTATTAACAGAGATATACAGTACAACAACAGTGAAGTGAAGTTGAACATATGGGACTCATATATGTTAGACCTCAGCTGGAGTACTCTGTGTCATATTATAGGAAAGATATGAATGCATTGAAGAGAGTGCAAAAACGATGTACAAGATATTCCAGATATGAGAAACCAGTTATGAAGATCAATTGAAGAAGTTGGTATTGTTCTCATTGGTGAGAAAGCTGACAGACAAGGCACATTTGATGGAGGTTTTCAAAATTGTCAGTGGGCTGGATCGAGTGGAGAGGGAGAAGCTGTCTCCGCTCATAAAAGAAAAACAGCATGAGAGGGCATAGAATTAAAGCGATGTGCAAAACAAGCAAGGATGATTTGACAGAAAACTTCTTCACACAGCAAGTAGTTAGGGGATGAATGCAGTGCCTGGGAATGTGGTAAAAACATGTTCACGTGAGGCTTTGAAGAGGCGACTGAATGTGTGTTCGGATAGAAATGGTGGGCAGCAATATGGGACCAAGACAGCAAATTGGCAAGAGGAAGGGAACCAACGCAAGCACATTGGGCTAAACGGCCTTTTTCTGCACCATAACAATTGTCCGATCCTGTGATTCTTTTGTTGCGTTGGGGTTGAAGTACAAGAAGAAGAAATTCTTAGGCAGGGCTTTGGTTAGTCCACATGTAATGTATGTAGTATGTATAGCTTTAATCTCTATCCTAATAACAATACTTGCTTCATGGGAGGGCAATAATAACCTTAGAACTATTAGTCGACAATTCAGCCCCTTGAGTTTGCTGATCTCATCTCAGCAACAACTCTTGCCCCCTCTTTATTTTCCTTCAACCCATTACTAACTAAAAAATCCGTAAATTTACTTGGTGTTCCAGAATCCACCAAAAACTCAGGTGTAATGAATTCCACAAATTCACAACCCTTCGGGAGAAGTAATTTCTCCTCATCTGTTTTGAATCTGCCCTCCTGAAAACTATGACCTCTCATCACAGATTGTTCCACATGAAGCAACATCCTTTCTAGGTCTACTTTGTCAACCCCCTTTAGTCTTCTTCCAGACCTCAACTAAATCTCCCTTCATTCTTCTAAACTCTAGAGTTCAACTCCTAAACTGCTCGCTCTCTCTCCTCAAGATTTAATAGATTGATTTTTGGGGTAGGAAAACTGCTTCATGAAGACAGATGGAAGAAAATGGGCTGATACTTTCTGAAGCTTAGAAAAAGAAGTGATCTCATTGAAATGCAAGATTCACTTATGAGAGCTTTTGAGTGCATAGATGCTAAAAGAAGGTTTTTCATGGCTGAAGGGCCAAGACCAAAGGTTGAGAGTGTTGCTGAAGACTTGACGGGTTCTTTCTTCACAATGAATCTTTGGAATTCTCTACCACAGTGTTACAGATGCTCTATTTTTAACACATTCAAGGCAAAGATTGATGAATTTTTGGGCTCAAAGAGTCAAAGGACACAAGCAACTTTGAACTAAATTAGATTGTTGAGGTTGAAGATTACATGATATCACAGAATATCAGAACAGACTCGAGGACAAATGGTCTACTCCTGCCCCTAGGTTTGATGTTCTTACAATTTCCTCATTTGTTTTGAAAAACAGAATATTAGATAAGCCAAATTTTTCTTCATTTAAATATTGGAAATTAATGATCATCAGTCCTCATCATAAACTCTGTTTCTCAGCCACTGATTTCAAACCACCTCCTGATTATTGTGCAAAATGAAACCTGACCATTCACAATCATTGCACCCTTTAAATCCTGAATTCAGCTTTCCACTCTATTTTCTCTTCAAAACTAAAATTGTCTGCTTCAATTTCTTTATCATTGGTTGTCTTTACCCTGCCTTAGTATCTGGGCTGCTGGAAACAACATCCATGCTTTTTTTTAAAAGACAAAATGTCTCGTCTCCACAATTTGAATGACAACTTGGCTGACATCCATCTTGAACTCTCAGTCCATTAGAGCATCCAAAGCTCTGCCACATACACCTGAGCTCACACCAAGTTTATTTCGACTGCCTCACATGCTCAATAACCTGCCTTGGCTTTTGGTCCATGAACACCTCAATTTTACAATTCTTATCCTTCATTTCAAATTGGTCCCTGGCCTCACCCACCACATCTCTGGAACGTCTATCAGCCCTACAAATCTTGAAGGTCTCTGTGCTGGTTCATTCCAGGCTCGAGAATCTGATTTTAATGTTTCTAATATTGGTGGCTATGCTTTTAGTTTCCTGTAAGCTCAGGAATTCCCTCCTTAAACCCGACAATTTTTTTTTCTCTTTTATTGGTCCTCCCTAAGATGTACTTAACTGTGTAGCATCAGCAGTCCCACCAATGTCCTAACTTAAAAACTCAAAGCTTAGTGTGTACACAGCAATGGAAGCAATCCCTCAGTAACTGTCTTTAAAGGGATCAACAACTATTTCCGAGTTAGTTGCTGATTGATTTCTACTGCCTTCTGCTACAATTGGTCAAGTATTTTTTGTTTTCTAGAGTTCTTTAGTAAATTTAAAGTATACAGATGCTTGGGTTTGAGGTGGGTTTTGAGGATTTGACGGAGACTTCAAGGATTCTGTACAAACCAGTTACTCCCACATAGATACCAAAGTGAGATCCAGAGATAGAAAGGAATAGCCAGCACTATAGAAGGGATGCGACGTGGTCAGAGATAAATGCAAAAATGTCAAGACACACAAAGGAGACATGACCACTGAGAGATATGTAAATTAGAAGTCATTTGACCTTATAAAGAAATGATTGTTGTAAGCAGACCGAATAGGAGTTTTAAGCAACAAAGAGCCATGATGACCTTGGAACGTGCAAAACAAACTATTGGTGAGCCTTACAAAAGAGCTCAATGATTGAAAATGCACAAACTGGAGGCTTGTTCACAGAGTTTATCACATGGCTCTGGAGTAAGTCGGTACTGAACCTGGGCCTCTTGGACAAAAGTAGGGACACTACCACAGTGCATTAAGAACCCATTAGATGAATTGTCAAAATAGATAATTAAAATGCCTGAGTAACTGACATGAATGCAGACTGTGTAAGTGTGTAGAACAATCATCAGGCCCTGCACAAACAGTGTACCCCATGTGCACAAGATAACAAAGTGTGAAGCTGGATGAACACAGCAGGCCCAGCAGCATCTCAGGAGCACAAAAGCTGACGTTTCGGGCCTGGACCCTTCATCAGAGAGGGGAATGGGGTGAGGGTTCTGGAATAAATAGGGAGAGAGGGGGAGGCGGACCAAAGGTGGAGGGAAAAGAAGATAGGTGGAGAGGAGAGTATAGGTGGGGAGGGGATAGGTCAGTCCAGGAAAGACGGACAGGTCAAGGCGGTGGGATGAGGTTAGTAGGTAGGAGATGGAAGTGCGGCTTGAGGTGGGAGGAAGGGATGGGTGAGAGGAAGAACAGGTTAGGGAAGCAGAGACAGGTTGGACTGGTTTTGGGATGCAGTGGGTGGAGGGGAAGAGCTGGGCTGGTTGTGTGGTGCAGTGGGGGGAGGGGACGAACTGGGCTGGTTTAGGGATGCGGTGGGGGAAGGGGAGATTTTGAAGCTGGTGAAGTCCACATTGACACCATTGGGCTGCAGGGTTCCCAAGCGGAATATGAGTTGCTGTTCCTGCAACCTTCGGGTGGCATCATTGTGGCACTGTAGGAGGCCCATGATGGACATGTCATCTAAAGAATGGGAGGGGGAGTGGAAATGATTTGCGACTGGGAGGTGCAGTTGTTTATTGCGAACCGAGCGGAGGTGTTCTGCAAAGCGGTCCCCAAGCCTCCGCTTGGTTTCCCCAATGTAGAGGAAGCCACACCGGGTACAGTGGATGCAGTATACCACATTGGCAGATGTGCAGGTGAACCTCTGCTTAATATGGAATATGCAGTTCCCATTATCACTACCCCATGTGCACACTTCAGTAATAAAACTACCATCTTCTTTGAACCTTGCACCTGTCTGTGTCACTTGAACATTAAATCAATTTCTCCAAGATGAGGCATGTCCTTTGGAATAGTGCGTGACTTGAAGAATGAACAGCGAGCACAGAGAACAGGGTCAGTTGCTAGAAATAGGAAAGTAGAGGATAAAAGTGGTCCCAGCAAGAGACCAGGGCATTCACAAAGCAACTCCTCTACATTCACCACAGAAAAGTGCTGTGTCATATCAGTGCTTTAAATACAATGTCCTCACTGGAATCTAACACTGGCTATTACCCACAACTACAACTTCCAGAAGGCTGAGAACTGTATTGTCAGTGGCTGGAAAGGAGACCACGATTATGAATATATATCAAGTGTCTTTCAGGCAGGAGCTGAAATTATTGGCAACATCTTGCAGTTGGTTAACCGCTGTAGTGTATGATGTCACTGATACTCATTATTCAAAGACAGCTAAATGCACATCATATTCTTTTGCCAGAGAACAGTAGGAAAAAAGTAAACATGTGCATTTCTAAAGTCTGCAGGCTTTCACCATGTTGCAAGATGCTAGACATTGTATGAACATCAGGGGGGTGTTGTGGATAATGCATATCAACTTTGAGATGCACCGCAACCAGAAGTTACTCTGCTCCTTTCATGTACACAGAAAAACACACAGGCTCGCTGTATCATCTCCATTTAATGTACGATAACAGACCAAAAAGTGTAGCCACTGGCCAACAAGGGCTATTTGCTGGTGAGAGATAATAGGAACTGCAGATGCTGGAGAATCCAAGAAAACAAAATGTGAGGCTGGATGAACACAGCAGGCCAAGCAGCATCTCAGGAGCACAAAAGCGGACGTTTCGGGCCTAGACCCTTCATCAGAGAGGGGGTTGGGGTGAGGGTTCTGGAATAAATAGGGAGAGAGGGGGAGGCGGACCGAAGATGGAGAGAAAAGAAGATAGGTGGAGAGAGTATAGGTGGGGAGGCAGGGAGGGGATAGGTCAGTCCAGGGAAGACGGACAGGTCAAGGAGGTGGGATGAGGTTAGTAGGTAGATGGGGGTGCGGCTTGGGGTGGGAGGAAGGGATGGGTGAGAGGAAGAACAGGTTAGGGAGGCAGAGACAGGTTGTCAGAGATAATCGGAACTGCAGAGGCTCAGAGATAACGCCCTCGACCGCGTCTCCCGCATTTCCCGCAACACATCCCTCACACCCCGCCCCCGCCACAACCGCCCAAAGAGGATCCCCCTCGTTCTCACACACCACCCCACCAACTTCCGGATACAACGCATCATCCTCCGACACTTCTGCCATCTACAATCCGACCCCACTACCCAAGACATTTTTCCATCCCCACCCCTGTCTGCTTTCCGGAGAGACCACTCTCTCCATGACTCCCTTGTTCGCTCCACACTGCCCTCCAACCCCACCACACCCGGCACCTTCCCCTGCAACCGCAGGAAATGCTACACTTGCCCCCACACCTCCTCCCTCACCCCTATCCCAGGCCCCAAGATGACATTCCACATTAAGCAGAGGTTCACCTGCACATCTGCCAATGTGGTATACTGCATCCACTGTACCCGGTGTGGCTTCCTCTACATTGGCGAAACCAAGCGGAGGCTTGGAGACCGCTTTGCAGAACACCTCCGCTCAGTTCGCAACAAACAACTGCACCTCCCAGTCGCAAACCATTTCCACTCCCCCTCCCATTCTTTAGATGACATGTCCATCATGGGCCTCCTGCAGTGCCACAATGATGCCACCCGAAGGTTGCAGGAACAGCAACTCATATTCCGCCTGGGAACCCTGCAACCTAATGGTATCAATGTGGACTTCACCAGTTTCAAAATCTCCCCTTCCCCAACTGCATCCCTAAACCAGCCCAGTTCGTCCCCTCCCCCCACTGCACCACACAACCAGCCCAGCTCCTCCCCTCCACCCACTGCATCCCAAAACCAGTCCAACCTGTCTCTGCCTCCCTAACCTGTTCTTCCTCTCACCCATCCCTTCCTCCCACCCCAAGCTGCACCCCCATCTACCTACTAACCTCATCCCACCTCCTTGATCTGTCCGTCTTCCCTGGACTGACCTATCCCCTCCCTACCTCCCCACCTATACTCTCTCCACCTATCTTCTTTTCTCTCCATCTTCGGTCCAACTCCCCCTCTCTCCCTATTTATTCCAGAACCCTCATCCCATCCCCCTCTCTGATGAAGGGTCCAGGCCTGAAACGTCAGCTTTTGTGCTCCTGAGATGCTGCTTGGCCTGCTGTGTTCATCCAGCCTCACATTTTGTTTTCTTTCTTCTATTTGCTGGTGATAATGGTTTGTGACACTGACATACATGCTTACATACACCCCACAAAAGCATGTGAGCAGTATGCAATGCAAGTCATTTTGCCAAATAAAATGTGACAGAACAAACCACTTGAGTTTTGGATAGACAAGGGGATTTAAAAAATGTCATAATATTGGTTAAAATGGACAGATTATATGCTTGAAAGACCAGCAAAGTAGGACAAATGGATTGATCCCAGGAGCAAACAAGCTTCACTCTCTGTGCAGGGAGTGTGATATAGATTCCCAATGAATTGAGAAACTGACAGAACATAAGATTTGTAGGGAAATTACTAAAGTACAGAAAGAAAAGAGCAGTAATAGTTTTTAAATGCACTGATTTCATTCTGTTAATATCAGTGTAAAAGGTGTACAGGGCTCAAAATTCTCAAAATGCATTCAGGAGAAATTTTAGAAGCCCCATGAGAAGTACTAGTTTTGTACCTCATTTTCAGGAATGAAGCTGGGCAGTAGAAATGGATATTGGTGGAAGAACTTTTTAGTGGTAATGATCTGCATTTAGTTAGATTTAGCAAAGTTATGGATTAAGACACAAATAGACAAAGATGAAAGATTATAAATTAAGTAATGGCCAATTTTACTAAACTGAAATATAATTTTCCAAGAAACAAACAGAGTTAGCTACTAGGAGATATCACTGTCAGGAGTATGAAGCATTTGAGGAAAATAAAAGGGTGAAGGATCTGCAAGTGGAGTTACAATAAGGGAAAGTGTGAAATTGTCCATTTTGGCAAAGAACTTTAAAAAAAATATAAATAGTGAGAGGTTACAGAGCTCAGATTTGGGTGTCCTCGTGCATGAATCACTTTAGAACGCAGGGACAGCAAATAATCAGGAATGCGAATAAATGCTATATTTCGTTACAAAGGAATTGAATGCAAGAGCAGGGAGTTTATGGTTCTGTTACACAGGGCATTGGTGGAGATCACATCTGGTTTATTGTGTACAGTACTGGTTACATACGGAAGGATGTTAAGGTGTTGGAAGCAGTTCAGAGAAGGTTTACTAGATTAATACCTGGAATGAGTGGGTTGCCTTATCAGCAAAGCCTATGCAGGCTGAGATTATTGATTTGCTCACTGAGCTGGCTTGTTCTCATTCAGACGTTTCATCACCATGCTAGGTGACATCATCAGTGGAGCCTTCAATGAAGCAATGTTATTCTACTCTGCTCAGAATTTATATTGTCCGGTCCATTATGGTGAGTAGCGTCATTTCCGGTTCTGTTCTGTATGGGTTTGTATGGGGGTTCCAATTCTATGTGTTTATTGATTGCATTATGGGTAGAGAACCATGCCTCTAGGAATTCCCGTGCATGTCTATGTTTGGCTTGAGCTGCTGTGGCTACCTTGTCCCAGTTAAATTGATAGCCTTCATTGCCTGAGTGTGCCAATATTAAGGAGAGTTCGACGTGCTGTTTTGCTACGAGCCGATATTCACGTATTCTGATGGCTAGTTTCCTTCCTGTCAGTCCTATGTAATGTTTGTGGTAGCCATTGCATGGTATTTTGTAAACCATGTTGGTTCTGTGTGTTGTGGAACTGGGGTCTTTAATCCTTGAAAATATTTGTCGCAGAGTGGCTGTGGGCTTGTGGTCCACGAAGATTACCAGTGGTCTTAGGAGTCTTGTTGTCAGTTCTGATATGTTCTTGATGTAGGACATACTGCGTCCTCCTGTTGTTGTCTTTTTACTCAGTATCTGCAGATGAAGTTGTGGGGATAGCCATTTATAGCAAGAATTTTGTACAAGATTCCTAAGACCACTAGGAATTATGGCAGCCCACAAGCCCACAGCCACTCTACGACAAACACTTACAAGGATTCACGATCTCCATTCCCATAACATGTAGGACCAACGTGGTTTACAAAATACCATGCAACGACTACCACAAACATTACATAGGACAGACAGGAAGGAAACTAGCCACCAGAATACATGAGCACCACTAGCAGTAAAATGGCACAATGAACTCTCCTTAACAGCAGTACACCCAGACAATGAAGGCCATCAGTTTAACTGGGACAACGTAACCATAGTAGCCCAAATCAAACATAGACATGCACGGGAATTCCTAGAGGCATGGTTCTCCGCCCATAATGCAATCAACATTCACAAAGAATTGGACCCCATATACAAACCCATACAGATCAAAACTGGAAATGACACTAATCACCATAACGGACCGGACAGTATAAATTCCAAGCGGAATAGAACAACTTCGCTTCATTGGAGGCTCTACTGATGACATCACCTGGCACGATGACAAAATGTCTGAAAGAGAACAAGCCAGCTCTGAGCTGCAGATCTTTGCCAAAACTCTAAGCTATACAGGCTGCACCTGTATCCTTCGGAGTTTAGAAATTTCAGAATTGAGGTAATTAAAACATAAGATCCTGAGCAGGTTTGATCAGATCAATGTGGAAAGTATGTTTCCTCTTTGGGAGAATCTAGAACTAGAAGTTACAGCTTAAAAAGTAAGCTGTTGCCCATGTAAGACAGAGGAAGAAACAGGACAGGAAAAGATGGAGGAGTGTTTTTGGAATTCCCTTCTACAAAAGCAAGGGATGCAGAATCTTTAAATATTTTAAAGACAGGGTTAGATTGTTTGTGGATTACCAAAGGGATAAAAGATCATCGGGGCATGCAGGATTGAGGTTATAATCAGATCTAATCGAATAGCAGATCAGACTCAAAGGGCTAAGTGGGCTACTGTTTTTCCTTATTCAAGTGTTTGTAAAGAAAGAAATAGAGGGGGATCACACACAAACTACTCCCACAAAAAATAAGGTCAGGATTGCTCAATCTTGACGCCCCAATTGTCAATGAGTTTAGGACAGGACAAAAAAAAGAGTTTTGTGTCAGAAACAGAGGTCATTACTGCATAGTCTAGAATATAGAAAATTCAGGGGTGAATTAAGGAAATTAGGAAAACGTGAAAGAAGAAACTAGTGATGCCCAACTGTGTTTTATAAATGTACAGAGAGCAACAGGATAGTGGAAGCTGCGATCATCGTTTTCGAATTCTTCCTGGCAACAGGCATGATGCCAGGGGAGTCGAGGACTATTACAACCATAAAATTGTTTCCTTAAAAGAAAGGAAAAGATCAAGTACTTACAGGTTAGTTTGACATTGGTAATGTGCAAATTAATAAAAATAAAATGAGCCGCTGCATCAATTATAATTTGGCAAGGTACACATAAATCATGGATTTGCCTGCTGAGAATATCTGGCTTGATAATGGACTTGATAGATATTAGCAGTGCTTCTGATAAAAGGTCCCCCTTGAGATTGTTGGCTTGCTCGCCGAGCTGGCTGGTTATCCTACAGACGTTTCGTCTCTATGTTAGGTAACATCATCAGTGCAACCTCCGATGAAACGATGTCTCTTGGCAGATTGGTCAGAACAGCTCAAACCTATGGGACTCAAGGGTGAGTGATGACTTGTATCCAAAACTGACTCAGTGGCAGGAAGCAAAGGATAGTAGCCAATAATTGGTTTTGTGACCAAGATGCTAATTCCCGTGAGATTCCAAATGGTTCAATACATGGGTCCTTTGTTTCTCATGGTGTATATATAGGGATCAATGAATTACTCTCAAATGTAAGAAATGTGATGAATAAATTGGCTGATTATACAAAAATTGGTTACATGGGTGATAGCAAGGAAGGAGACAGACTGAAGTATGAATCTAACTGCGCAGAGAAAACTGTAAAACAGAATTCAACCTGGATTAGCATAGTACAGATAAAGAGAAACAAACACATAACAAAGAGGATGTAGGATTTGTGAAGTCTCGAGGGCATGAACCTAAATCTCTGAAGGCAGACAGACAGGTAGATATGGTGGTTAAGAAGGCACCATAGAATGTATTTTATTAGCTGAGGCAGAGAGAAGTGTTTTACCAGCTCTACATAAAATATATAAAAACACCGGTACTGTTCCCAACTCTTTGGCCGTTACATCGATGACTGCATCAGTGTTGTATCTTGAACTCAGACCGAACTGGAGCAGTTCATTGACTTAGCTAACAACTTCTACCCTATCTTCAAATTTGCTTGGTCTATCACAGACACCTCTCTCCCTTTTTTGACCTCTCCGTTTCCATTTCCAGTGACAGTTTACAGACCAACATTTACTATAAACCCACAGACTTCCATAGCTACCTGGGCTACACCTCTTCCTACCCTGTATCCGCAAAAACTCTATCCCGTTTTTGTAATTCCTCCGTGTCCATTGCATTACCCTGACAAGGAGATATTCTACTCCCAAGCATCCCTGCTGACCGCCTTTTTCAAACAATGCTCATTTCCCCCTCTATCTTCCAGGCAGCCCCCCACCATGCCTCCTCCATTCCCTGCTCCATAGCTCTTAACCAAACTCCCAAAACATAACAAAGATAGGGTCCCCCTTGTCCTTACTTTCCACTCCACCAGCCTCCGCAAACAACATATCGTCCTCAAATACTTCTGCCAACTCCAATCAGAACCTACCATCCAGAACATATTCCACTCCACTCCCCACCCCTCTCTGCCTTCCGCAAGGACCATTCCGTTACCACTCCTTAGTTCATGCCACATTCCCCATCGCCCACTCCAACCCTGACTGCCGCTCCATCCCCCGAAACTGTAAAAGATGCAACACCTGTCCACACACCACCTCCCTCACCTCCATCCAGGGCCCTAAAGAGTCCTTTCAGCTGAGACAGAGCTTCACCTGCATCTCCTCCAACCAGGTCTACTGCATCCAGTGCTCCCAATAAGCTCTTCTCTACGCCCGTGAGACCAAACATCGGCTTGGTCATCGTTTCACCAAGCATCTTTGCCTGGCTGGTAACCTACCTTCCCAGTCACTGCCCATTTCAACTCTTCCAACCCCCATCCCTGTCCCCAACTCCTCCTCCGACACGCCTGTCCTCCAGTGTCGCAGCGACTTCAAACTCAAATTTGAAGAAAAACACCTTATCCTCCACTCGGGGACCCTACAGCCTGGAGGACTCAACACAGTTCTCCAACTACAAATTACTTTCCCACCTATACCCCGACTTCATTTCCAGCCCCACCTCCTCCCTTCCAGCCCACCTTCTGACCCTCCCTTCTAGCTACCAACTGGATTCATCCCTCCCATCGATCAACCAAGCTACGCCAATTGCCACTGTCCACCTATCACAATGACACCATGACCTCCTCACCCCACTCCCCCCACCGCCGGCTTTATCTGCAGCTCCCCCTACCACCACATCCATCCCGAAGAAGGGTAATATCTGAAACATTGACTTCTCCTTGCCTCTAGATGCTGCCTGGCTTGCAGTGTTCTTTCAGCCTCCTGTTTGTCTAACCTACATGGAATACCAACTGAACTGCTGCTAAAGCGCTATTGTAATGATACTAATGGTTTTATGACGTGTATTTTGTCCTGGTCTCTTTTGGAAGAGAGGCTTTAAAACAGAAGCACTGAGCTGGCTATTTGAATCCAATAAGGTAAACATCTTGAGAGGACTTAACTTTTTTTTAAGCTGGAAAAATAGAAGCAATCTGAATGAATAGTGTCAAGCTCCCACTGAACCAGGGTTTTTAGTTTTAGTTTTCCAGTAGCAATTTCTGGGATCTTGAAGCTGGGTTTGGAAGCTGCAGTACATCTCTCCTTGTTACTCCATCTCACTCTCTCACACAAAATATATTTTCCCCTTGGGTTGGACAACTGCATGTGAGAGACAATCTGTTTTACTGAATTTGCCTTTGCCAAGTGTGTGCTTATGAGATGTTACTGTATTGGAACAGTTACTGTTTAGTAGTTAAATAATCTATTATTCTGTTTCGATTTCCAATCAAGTTTGTTCATTCCCATTTTTTTCTTTTATTGTATTTTAGTTATAGTGAATGAGTTGAGTGTCTTGCTTCAAGACTGTTAGTTTGACCAATCTAATTGCAATCGAAATGCAATGCCTGGGGCTTGCCTTTAAAATAATAAAAATATCGGGCCTAGGCTATCTTCTTAATTATTTTAATGGAGTTAGATGTGGTCCATAATATAATGTATGGATCTAGTTAACACACTGAATGAAGTATGTGATCACATCTGAGAGGATATGGAAGAAATTTAGAATGATGTTGCCAGGAATGGAGAATTTTAGAAGACTAAATAGGCTGTGGTCGTGGTCTTTGGAAGAGAAGCATAGGCAAGCTTAAATTGAAGTGTATAAAATTGATTGTGGCTGGATAAAATGGATCTTTTATCTCCCTGAGCAGACAAGTCAATACAAAGGGGCGTAGATTTAAAGTATATCAGTGGATGGAGTAGAGAAGTATTAAGAAGAACTTCTGTCACTCAGAGACCACCCCCTTGAAGGCAGAACACTTCTGTCCTCAGTATTCTTCAACCAAGGCTTGAAGAGCCAAAGGCGTTCTTCCAGTTTGCCCACTCCCATGTTGTGCCATGATTATGTCTGTTCCATTTCAGAATGAGTTTCAAAATGACTTGCTTTAACTGCTTTAAAAGATGCTGGCTGGCTTAAACTATTGTATGTCAGCTTTAAATGGTATGAGTCTGTCAAATGTTTGAACCATTTGCTGAAGCATTCAGCCACTCGTCAGTCCAGTTAGTGCTGGAGGCAAATTGCACTCATGTTAATCTGCACCAATGAATTTAGCATGCAGATTGCATTTGAAGCAAGTTATACATGTTAACATTATTTATGCTCATTTTGGGTAGTGCTATCAAATTTTGTCCCCTTCACATATTTAAAAACAAACATTTAATGGGCATCAATCTGTTCCTTTCTTTTCTGTTATCCATTAAAGTTTAATTTGGTCCCTTCCAACATTTCACTTATTCTGACTTTTATTCCCCTTTTCTACCATCAGTTTGGAGATGGTACCAATATATTTAAGAAAAGCTTTTGATGATATTACTCCAAGTGCATTCTGCCAACAGGGACCTAAATCTCTCTGCATTGTCCCAGTCCATCAAAATCCCTTGAAAACATTTAGCACCCAAAGTCAACTGGAAAGCAAAATGTGTTACTGTTGAAAGTATGAACAGTCAGTTGAAATATCAAAAAGTGGAGAAAATATTCAAATATTATTATGAGCTGTACTTGTTTGTTTTATTACATATTGTGGTTTCTGCTTACAAGATTTTTTGATTAAAAAAATTAATTACTATTGAAATCTTTACCAACATTGTACAAACTGTTGACATTATTGGAGTTTTAATTCAATCAATCAGCTTGCCCCCTTGGTATATGTGTAAAACTAACTTCTTTAGACCTGGATATTGGTTTAAACTGACACTTTGCACAAAGCTTCACAGTTTAGCTACTGAATTCGTCTTTGTTTCAGAAAGACCTAAACTCCAAGCACAGAGAACTGTGCAGTTTATTTAAGGGAATAGCAAATGATGCCTCAAACATTTAAATTCCTTCCGTCCGCTCGTGTCTACTTACTATTTCTAGCAGACACTCAGTATATATTTCATAAATCTAAACCTCATCAATCTCACAACATTCTTCACATCCTTTATGTTTACCTTTAGTGCTGATGAGTCTGGTGGACTCTGGACAGGAAATTAGATGAACACTTGGCAAAAGCAGTTATAGAGAAACAAATAGAAGTTCACACCATTGACTTTAAAAAAGAAATCCAGTTTGTTCAAAGCTTTAAGTTTATGAAGTTGCATCATATTATGTCAGGATCTTGCAAACTAGTTAGGAATTAATGGTAAAAAAAATGGTGATCTAACAGTGATCCTCATGACTTCAACAGATGTTCAGCTGGAGAAACAATAAACAGTGTCTCTGCTTGTGTGTAGCTGAACATCACTCATCTGCACAGCTCAAAATACAACCTGTCCCTAAAGAACCACTTGGATTATACATCTCAGTAAACTGTATTTAGAACTGTTGACATCAGCTAGGATGTCGTCCATACTATAAACTGCATTTGAACTAATAAATGGCAGCAATACCTAAACACTTCAAACAATGCCTGAACTTTTGTTTTCTCTCTCTTGCCAGCATTTATCATAAAATAGGCACAGATTCTGTGAATTACTTTTGGGAAATTTCATTTGCTTATTGTGGTAAACATATTTCAAAATAATATTACCCAATGCAAAACTGACTAGATGACATCTGACTGTGGGGTGCGAACCAGAGACTCAAGCCACAGTTCATGCCTGAAGAATTCAAACAGGATCACGTGAGATTTGTCTGCTATGCTTTTGTTGTTTGTTACAATAAAGCTGCAGGTCTCAGCAGAGGCAACCCGCCGGTCCCAACACCTCAGCCTAGTGGAGGACAGAGCAATTTTAGGAAAGTGAAAGAAGCTTTCAGTTTTAATTTGGAGGCAAGAGAAGAAGCCTTACTCCAGTTAGAAAAAAAACCCAAAAATTCTGCAGATGCTGGACATCTGAAATATAAACAGGAAATAACTGGGAACACTCAGTAGGCTGGCAGCATCAATGGAGAGAGTAGCAGGGTTAAAAGTTGCAATTTCACCACATTATTCTCTGATGAAATGGAGGCCCCATTTTCAGGCTCCTGAAACTGACCTCTGGAAAAACATGCTTCCTGATTATTCTTTGGCAAAGCAAACCAATTAAAACTGCGCCCCTGGGCTCCTCAACCAACAAGGAAAGGTCAGTGGAACAAGGTTGTCATTTTGTTAGAGAAAAAGATTTTTATTCAAAAGAAGGGATCACGGCACTTTTCAGAAAAGCTCATCAACACCTTCTGGATTTTCCAGGCTGTAGATCTTCCAAAGTTGCCTCTTCCCTACAGTGCACTCTTACCTGGGTGTCATGCTGAAAGTCGGTGTGGTGGGGTTTCCCAATGATGGAGGAAGAGGAGAGTGTTTTTTCTGAAATATGCATGGATGGAAGTGGCCAAGGAAGTGAGTACCAGCATTCAATCCAATTCGACCTGGAAGCGGTACACCAACAGGATGCAGGGGTGCACAGCTCAGGCCAGCTCACCTTCAGGTCCACACATTCCTCTCTTTCCAAGCATTCAGATCCCTATCTAAGTGGAAAGATGATGGTCTGATGGTTTTAAATCACTAGATTATTAGATTGCGATCCAAGTAACTTCTGGGAACCTGGGTTTGAATGCTGCTACAGGCAATGGTGGAATTTAAATTTGATTTTAAAAAAGGCTAATCTGGAATTAAGAGTCTGTTGATGGCCATGAGACTGTTGCCAGTGTCAAAAAACATACCTGGTTCACTAATGTCTTTTACAGGAGAAAATCTGCCATCCTTACCTGGTTCGGTCTAGGTGTACCTTCAACCTAAGCAACGTGATTGACTATCAATTGCTCTGAGCCATGAAGAACGGGCAATAAACATTGGCCTAGTAAGTGACACCTTCATCCCCTGATTTATATTTAAAAAATGGTATTACCATCAGTAAATTTCTCACTAGTAACATTCTGGGGGTTATCATTGACCCAGAAAGTCAATTGGACCAAACCTACAATAATTGGTCAGAGGCTAGGATCCTGCAAACAGCAATTCATCGTCTGACTCCCAAAAGCGTGTCCACCATCTGGAAAGCACAAGTCAGGAGTTTGACGGAATGTTGCCTAGTTTCCTGAATGAGAGTGGCTCCACAATGTTCAAGAAACTTAACATCATCCAAGACAACACAGTGGTTTGATCATTACGATGCCCCCAATCCTCAACATTCACTCCTTGTGCTACCAAAGGCAGAGTTGGTAGTGGTATGTACCATGAGCTTTCTCCAATAGCACCTGTCCATCCTGTGATCTCTACCACCTGATGAGCAACCAACACCAATATCCCAGAAAGAATGAAAAAATTCAGCACAGCAATTAGCACCTTGATCCCACTCCCAGAATGGCTGTTGCCATTTTGAACTGAAACATCCACTGGGGACATACAAATGCATAATTATTCTAGGTATACTATTTTAGGTGTCTTGCGATAGGCTAATCAGACTGTTACAGTTTGTCATTATAAAAGTAGCACATTGTCAGATTTGATTGTTTGAGATCTAACTCTCTAAGCTGGGTGTTGCCCTATATGTGAGTATCAGTTCAACTCTGTTTTGACACTCAGGATCTCAGTGTTCTTCCAAGCAGTTCTGTCATCCAACGAATTTGAAAATTTTAAGCTGCACGCTAGACAAAGTGTTATACACTGGTACATTATAAATAACATAAACCAAACTATTTGTCATTCTACGGCTAACACAAGCCAGCCTGAACATGTCAGAAATTAAGTTGTGAAGATGATCGAAGGATCAGTTTGCAAAGTGTGTTAAGACAGGATCAGGGAGTAGGCAAAAAAAATTGACAAATGCAAATATAATGTAGGAAAATGCAAGCTTTTGTCCACTTCAATAGGAAGAATAGAAAATCGGCATATTATTTAAGTGGAAATAGATCGCAGAACTAAGATACAGAGGGCTCTGGACATTCTAGTATACAAACCATAATACATTAGTGCACAGGAAAGTGGTAATGGAAGGCAAATTGATTATCATTAACTGCAAGGAGAATAAAATTTAAAAGTGGAAATGTTTTGCAGTTGTGCAGGGCCTTGATGAGAACACATTTCGTGTGCTGCATTCACGATATTATCATAGATCACTGAATCCCTACAGTGCTGAAACAGGCCCTTTGGTTCAATAAGTCCACCACACCGACCCTCAAAGCATCCCACCCAGACCCATCCTGCTATAACCAACACATCCCTGAACACTATGAGCAATTTAGCATTGTCAATCCACCTAGCCTGCACAGCTTTGGACTGTGGGAAGAAACCCACGCAGACATGGAGAGAATGTGCAACCTCCACACAGACAATCACCTGAGGGTAGAATCAAACCTGGGTTCCTGGTGCTGTGAGGCTGCAGTGTTAACCACTGAGCTACCGTGTCTTTATTTTAAAAAATGATGTAAAAGCATTGGAAGCAGTTTATCAGACTGATATCTGGGATGAGGGATATTTTCTTGGGGGAAGTTATTTTATGAAGACAGATTGGAAAAAATAGGCATGTATCCACTGGAGGTTAAGGTAAAAATGTTCTGCTGTGTTCATCCAGCTCTACACCTTGTTATCTCAGATTCTCCAGCATCTGCAGATCCTATTACCTCGAAGAGTATCCCTACTGTTTTCCCTGTACCACCTATGACCGTGTTGCCAAATTCCAAATAAACACCATCTACAAGTTCGCTGATGACACCACCGTAGAGGGATGAATATCTAACAGCAACATGTCGAAATACAGAAGGGAGATAGAGGGCTTGGTAACATGGGGCAATCTGT
This sequence comes from Stegostoma tigrinum, assembly GCF_030684315.1. Lineage (NCBI taxonomy): Eukaryota > Metazoa > Chordata > Chondrichthyes > Orectolobiformes > Stegostomatidae > Stegostoma > Stegostoma tigrinum. Next base: position 24,168,815 of record NC_081358.1, read on the forward strand.
TTCTCAATGTTGGCAACACTAAAGAACTGATCATCAACTTCAGAAAGAAAGGAGGAGAGCATGCCCCCATCTATATTAACAAAACTGAGCTGGAGAGAGTGAAGAGCATCAAGTTCCTCGGAGAGACGATAACCGACCACCTGTCCTGGACTTCCCATGTAAATGCGACAGTCAAGATGACACAACAACGCCTTTTCTTCCTCAGGTGGCTCGGGAAATTTAGCATGTTCATAAGATCCCTCACCAACGTCTACAGATGCACCACTGAAAGAATACTGCCAAGTGCATAATGGCCTGGTGTGGCAACTGCTCTGCCCAGGACCATAAGAAACTACAGAAGGTGTGTGCACAGCCCAGACCATCACATAAGCCTACCTTCCATCCATGGACTTTATTTACATGGCCCGTTGCTGTGGAAAGGCGGCCATCATCAAAAACCCTTCACAGCCCGGTAATGACCTCGTTCAACCTTTCTGTCAGCCAGAAGACACAGAAGCCTTAATGCACACATACATGCAGGTTCAGGAACCTGAAGAAGAGTCTAGGCCCAAAACATCAGCCTTCCTGCTCCTCAGATGCTGCTTGGCCTGCTGTGTTCATCCAGCTCTACACCTTGTTATCTCAGATTCTCCAGCATCTGCAGTTCCTACTATCTCTGGTTCTGGAACAGTTTCTTTCTAGATGTTATCAGACTGTTGAATGGACTCTAGCCTCAAATAATGTAACCTGCAATGTAACCTGTATGCCTCTAAATCTTTTTGATTTGTACATTCTTTGCTTGCTGTGATCTGCCTACACGGGTGGCCAATGCAAACAGGACCCAGGACCCTGATGCAGTGTTGCAAAAAATTCAATTATCACAAGTGAGTGAGATAAGTGAATGTATTTTTGAAAGTCAATTGATCCATGAACCTTAGGTAGTGCTCAATGTCCCACAACCTCATGACTCATCTACCAAAACTCTCCAGTGATCTTAACTTGTAAGTAGTGAAAAATCATAGCCTCATCTTGTCCTCCCACCCATATCTCTCAGCTTGCACACACTGCCAGCTATTCAACCAAAACAGCTACATCACCCAACGCAGTCCACCATACTCACTGACATTGACCTGCAAGAGAGGGAGCAAAGTGACACCAAACTGAAGGTAGCAGGAACAAACTGGTGTAGAACATACAATGTTTCTGGTCCTTGCATTCATGAAGGAGTTGGAGTTACTGTGATTGAGGTCTGGGCCATTGGCAGGGTGGGGACACTAGAAGACAAATGCGTTTATTCTTCACCCTCTTTTCACACACACTCCTTGCTCACCTCACAAATTTCTTCGATTTTACAAACTGCAGATGCTTTAAACCTGCACCAGCTAGGAGCAACTTACTGCAGATGCTGGAATCTGTATGAAAAACAAGAAATGCTGAAAATCACAGCGGGTCAGCCAATGTCCATGGAGAGGGAGCAAGCTAGAATCATCTAGACTCGAAACGTTAGCTTGCTCTCTCTCCAAGGATGCTGCCTGACCCGCTGTGATCTCCAGCATTTCTTCACTTTAAACATGCACCTCTGGGCTTTCGCCTCTTCTCTAAGTATAAATTCACTCTTGTGTCTTTTCCTTTTTAGATACCCAAGAACTACCAACAGTAAAGATAATTGTGCTAAGGAGAAAATTTTAAAGATGATAACTGATGAGGAAACACCTTCATTTGATCCCACGCTTTCAGTCACCAACTCAATACTCGCATAGGCATCACTGAAAAGATTAGAGGGGAATTTATGCCCTTTCTAAGGACAACAGCATTTTGCCTCCCAGTGCTGCTACTGTACCCTTGCTGTTTGTTGCTCATGAGCCAGTTATCCTGACTGCTACTCCCTTCAACTGAAGTAGAGCAGTCTTTGGTCATCCAGACCCAGACTTGCTGAAGTTCATAGTGCAAGATCAGTCCTTCCCCACCCACCCTGTGAGAATCAGCAGCCTTTCACCAGCAGTTTTGTCCTGATTGGGTATCACAGCGCAGAAGCACTATGGTAGGCAAAGCTAAAAAAAAGACAGATATCAACAGGATGCACAAAGGTGATTAGTTGACTTTTCTATGGAATATTGAAATGCTTAATTGATAAAGGTGGTTTTGAATGTTTGCTTTGGAGTAGTTTGTCTTTCCACTGTATGATCAAGAGGCCACGTGATTGGAGTGCAAAGTTTAGTGAATGGGAAATTGAGAGAGTGTTCACCGATTCTGCAGATAGACAGGCAAGCTGATTAGAATGTGGCTGTGTCCACTGCCTTCTCCCTTCCAGTGCATAGTGTTCATGCTGCCCCCAGTATGTGGCTTGTGCACTGCAGTTGTGAGATGGTCAATAGGTAGTCATCACCATCCAGTTGCCATCCTTGAGTTTCACAAATTGGGTCAAATGCAAGTGGTTTTGTGGACTGGCACAGATTAAAGATATCATGACTACATCCAGGATATTGGGCATTTCCCATCATGCTGTAAAACCATGTGCGTGCATCACTTGAGGGAGTGGGACAATTTGTGATTACAGATGACCTAGCAGTATTATTGCTAAATCATTAATCTAGGATACCAAGGGAATCCTAGATTCAAATGGCACAATTGAATTCAGTCAGAATCTGGAATTAAGAGTCTAACAATGAAACTGTTGTCGATGGTCAGAAAGACACATGTGGTTCACTAATGCCCTGTTGGGAAGGAAATGTGTGACCCCAGACCCACAGCAATATGGCTGACTCAACTGACCCTCTGGGCAATTAGGGATGGGCAATAAATGCTGGCCCAGCTAGTGATACCTCCATTCCATGATGAATAAAGAAAATAAATTTATATCTCTGCATTTAAAAGTGGCAATTCAAGACAATGTGCGTGCAATCAATGATTCCCTACACAGTGAAGTCTGCTTTACAGGTAAAACCACATGTTCACTCTACCCAAGATAATAAAATGTGAGGCTGGATGAACACAGCAGGCCCAGCAGCATCTCAGGAGCACAAAAGCTGACGTTTCGGGCCTAGACCCTTCATCAGAGAGGGGGATGGGGAGAGGGAACTGGAATAAATAGGGAGAGAGGGGGAGGCGGACCGAAGATGGAGAGTAAAGAAGATAGGTGGAGAGAGTATAAGTGGGGAGGTAGGGAGGGGATAGGTCAGTCCAGGGAAGACGGACAGGTCAAGGAGGTGGGATGAGGTTAGTAGGTAGATGGGGGTGTGGCTTGGGGTGGGAGGAAGGGATGGGTGAGAGGAAGAACCGGGTAGGGAGGCAGAGACAGGTTGGACTGGTTTTGGGATGCAGTGGGTGGGGGGGAAGAGCTGGGCTGGTTGTGTGGTGCAGTGGGGGGAGGGGACGAACTGGGCTGGTTTTAGGATGCAGTTGGGGAAGGGGAGATTTTGAAACTGGTGAAGTCCACATTGATACTATTAGGCTGCAGGGTTCCCAAGCGGAATATGAGTTGCTGTTCCTGCAACCTTCGGGTGGCATCATTGTGGCACTGTAGGAGGCCCATGATGGACATGTCATCTAAAGAATGGGAGGGGGAGTGGAAATGGTTTGCGACTGGGAGGTGCAGTTGTTTGTTGCGAACTGAGCGGAGGTGTTCTGCAAAGCGGTCTCCAAGCCTCCGCTTGGTTTCGCCAATGTAGAGGAAGCCACACCGGGTACAGTGGATGCAGTATACCACATTGGCAGATGTGCAGGTGAACCTCTGCTTAATGTGGAATGTCATCTTGGGGCCTGGGATAGGGGTGAGGGAGGAGGTGTGGGGGCAAGTGTAGCATTTCCTGCGGTTGCAGGGGAAGGTGCCGGGTGTGGTGGGGTTGGAGGGCATTGTGGAGCGAACAAGGGAGTCACGGAGAGAGTGGTCTCTCCAGAAAGCAGACAGGGGTGGGGATGGAAAAATGTCTTGGGTAGTGGGGTCGGATTGTAAATGGCGGAAGTGTCGGAGGATGATGCGTTGTATCCGGAGGTTGGTAGGGTGGTGTGTGAGAACGAGGGGGATCCTCTTTGGGCGGTTGTGGCGGGGGCGGGGTGTGAGGGATGTGTTGCGGGAAATACGGGAGACGCAGTCAAGAGCGTTCTCGATCACTGTGGGGGGAAAGTTGCAGTCCTTGAAGAACTTGGACATCTGGGATGTGCGGGAGTGGAATGTCTTATCGTGGGAGCAGATGCGGCGGAGGCGGAGGAATTGGGAATAGGGGATGGAATTTTTGCAGGAGGGTGGAATGGGAGGGGGAGTGGAAATGGTTTGCGACTGGGAGGTGCAGTTGTTTGTTCCGAACTGAGCGGAGGTGTTCTGCAAAGCAGTCTCCAAGCCTCCGCTTGGTTTCCCCAATGTAGAGGAAGCCACACCGGGTACAGTGGATGCAGTATACCACATTGGCAGATGTGCAGGTGAACCTCTGCTTAATGTGGAATGTCATCTTGGGGCCTGGGATAGGGGCGAGTGATTCCATCCCCATTCCCAATTCCTCCGCCTCCGCCGCATCTGCTCCCATGATAAGACATTCCACTCCCGCACATCCCAGATGTCCAAGTTCTTCAAGGACTGCAACTTTCCCCCCACAGTGATCGAGAACGCCCTTGACCGCGTCTCCCGTATTTCCCGCAACACATCCCTCACACCCCGCCCCCGCCACAACCGCCCAAAGAGGATCCCCCTCGTTCTCACACACCACCCTACCAACCTCCGGATACAACGCATCATCCTCCGACACTTCCGCCATTTACAATCCGACCCCACCACCCAAGACATTTTTCCATCCCCACCCCTGTCTGCTTTCCGGAGAGACCACTCTCTCCATGACTCCCTTGTTCGCTCCATACTGCCCTCCAACCCCACCACACCCGGCACCTTCCCCTGCAACCGCAGGAAACGCTACACTTGCCCCTTCTTGTAAAAGCAGAGAAGTCACAATCCATTCTTCACTGAAGGTCAGTTAGGAGAATTGCTTCCTGAGACCTTGAGTAGAGATAGCATCCTGCTGAGAGTCCTTTGTCACTTCCTCCTCCTTCTTCTTCTAAGAACTTATCCTCCTGAGTTACCTCTGCTCCTTCACCCTAACATGCTGCAGACTAAAAGAGAGATGACGACAAACCAATGGCTGGGAGCAAGTGGTTTGTATAAATTGCATCAAATGAAAGCCAAGGTCTTCTTGTACCACACCACTCCCTGTGAATGTCACTAACCTACACGAGAGCGGAAAACATCAAACACTTCAAGAAGAAGTCTTCTGTTTGTTAATAGAAGGTGGATTCAAAGTAGTTACAACACTTGGAGGGCTTTTGGCCAATTGAGTTCAGTCCAGTTTTCTGCAAAAACAATTCAGATAGTCCCATTCTTTCTAACTCTTTCTAAAGCCGTGCAAAATTCTTCATCAGGTGCTTATCCAATTCCCTCTTGAAAACCACAATATAACTTGCTGCAACCGCAGGCTGAGACAGGATATTTCATATCCTAACCACACAACCCTTAAGCAAGCTTTTCCTCATATTTCCCTTTGTCAAAAGAATTAATCCCATTAAATCCATCTCCTCTGGCTCTAAGTCTCTCCACCAATGGGAACAATTTGTCTTCAATTATCTAGATCGCTCATAATTTTGAACATTTTATATCAAATCTCCTCTCAATCCTCTGAGGAGAACAAACCCAACTTCTCCAATGTATGATCGATCAATTGAAGACATAATACCATCTCCCCCCGTCCCACCCACATGCTTGTAAATCTTTTCTCCATGAAGCCTTCATATTTGCTCCACTGTACAACGTCCACGTTTGACACGATATCAACTTGACGTGAGTTCTGGGCTCCTTTTTTATGAAAGGTTCACCATAATTCCCTCGCTTTCATTCCCTATGCCATTACTTTTGAAGCTCAGGTTCCAAAAAGCCTTTCGAAAGGGGGTGGGGGCTCTTCTTTTTGTACCCTCATCCTGTGAATGAGTGAATCACAGGTATCACAGGATTTAATGACCATCCCTCATTGCCCAGAGGGCAGTTGAGAGTCAACTACATTTTGTGGGCCTGGAATTATTGGTCTGTATTCAGTCGCATTGCACCACCTCAGTATAGCAAGTTTTCAAAAAATCAAACTGGGCAGAATGAAGTATATGATTGCCATGCTGCATCACAAGGTGTCCACAGACAGGAATAATGCTCAAATTCAGCTGTCCATTGACACCACAAGACTTTCATGAGCTTGCATTTCACCAAGCTAGCTGGTGCTAAGATTCTAACTTTGTACAGGTACTCCCTCCTCACAACATTGCATCCAAAAAACAAAAAGCTTGAGATTGTGAATATCTCTTGCGGTTGAACAAAAAAACAGAAGGCAATGTGCAGCACAAGGACACTATACAGTACTGTCCTCTATCATGGAGTCATAGAGTTATACAGCACAGAAGGGGACACTTTGGTCCAATGTGTCCATGTCGACTAGGTATTGTAAATTAATCTTGTCCCATTTGCCAGCAGTTGGTCCACATCCCTTCTCAACTCCAAGGTCTCTTTGTTTGGCATCAGCTTTGCTTTAATAACTAGCCATATTATAACAAATAATAACAAGAACAATCAAAGCATTTGTATTTTTTTCCAAATCAGTGTTTGAAAGTTTTTTATTGGTTTATTTCCAAAGGTAACCTTTGTTTCATGTGTAATCCTAATTATCTAGACGCTTCCAGAAATAAGCTTTCAGCCATCTGTTAAAGGGTTTTGTCTAATATGGAATAATTTGTGAATAATGCTCTTCAACCAAAGCGTATTAATAGAGAGAAGGTATAATGCCTCGAGAAACATAATATCTGCTAATGAATGATTTACTATTTCTTAAACAATCTAAAAATTATACAGAGATAGCTAACATTTCTATTCAATTTTTAAAAAGCAATTAACATTTCCCTGCAATTCCCCACCTTGCCAGATTATGAAAAAAAAATTTATGCATCATATTATACAGAAAGGTAACACGTGAAATGAACAAAAGACAGGAAGGAAGCAGATTACCATTTGTTTACACTGTGGAATCCCAATAAAGTTTGTGTCTTTTCTTGAAGTGGGAGGAAAGGCAGATTTTATAAAACTACAAACAGAGTGTGTGAAATTAATTTAGTTTAATGATTTAAGTAACTGAGAACTTAAATCCATGTTGATTTTAAAAATGCTGATTTTAAAAATGTTTCCTCCCATGTGGCACTTTATTCACTAAACTAAGAAAAAAATCATAATAATTGTTGAGGAAGGAGTCTAGTTTTGTAACACGCTACAGTGGCTTCATTCATCTGTGCATTTTTATTCAGAAAGATATTCCAATAGCTGTTTGTAGTTACTGTTGATTTCTTCTCCTCCTCACTTCAATGATTTGAATCAATGGGCACCTGACTCACATTTAATCTATGTATTATTGCAAAAATTCAATATTAAACTTACTCTGACATGAGAGAAAAATCCCGCAAGACACTTTCATCTCTCTGACCGGGGGCACAGAATGTAGAACAGCAGAGGAACAGGTCCTTTGGCCCACAATCTCTGTGCTGGCCATGATGCTACTCTAAACCAATCCATCTGCCTGCGCATGGTCCATATCCATCTCTTCCCTGTCTACTTAAATGACTGTTGAAATGCCTCTTAAACAGTGCTGTCATATCTGCTTCAATCACCCCCTAACTACCAACCCCTCCCCCCACCCCCCAGCAGCATGTTCCAGGTACCTAACAGCCTGTGTTCTAGAGTCATAGAGACCTCCAGCATGGAGACACAAACTGGTCCATGACAACCAAAATGTCCATCCACGCTAAGCCTATTTCCCTGCACTTTTTGGCCCATATCCTTCTACGCTTTTCCTATCCATGCATTCGTCCAAATGCCTTTTAAGTATGTTAATATACCCACCTCAACCACTTCCGCTGACAGCTCATTCCATGTGTGTACGACTGTCTGTTTAAAAAAGTTGCTCCTCAGGTTCCCATGTATTCTTTCCCCTCTTACCTTAAACTGATTTTCTGTGGCGTTTGATTCCCCGACCCTTGGAAAATACTGTGATAATGGGAACTGCAGATGCTGGAGAATCCAAGATAACAAAGTGTGGAGCTGGATGAACACAGTAGGCCAAGCTGCATCTCAGGAGCACAAAAGCTGATGTTTCGGGCCTAGACCCTTCATCAGAGAGGGGGATGGGGAGAAGGAACTGGAATAAATAGGAAGAGAGGGGGAGGCAGACTGAAGATGGAGAGAAAAGAAGATAGGTGGAGAGGAGAGTATAGGTGGGGAGGTAGGGAGGGGATAGGTCAGTCCAGGGAAGACGGACAGGTCAAGGAGGTGGGATGAGGTGGTAGGTAGGAAATGGAGGTGCGGCTTGAGGTGGGAGGAAGGGATGGGTGAGAGGGGACGAGCTGGGCTGGTATTGTGATGCAGTGGGGGGAGGGGAAGAACTGGGCTGGTTTTGGGATGCAGTGGGGGAAGGGGAGATTTTGAAACTTGTGAAGTCCACATTGATACCATTGGGCTGCAGGGTTCCCAAGCGGAATATGAGTTGCTGTTCTTGCAACCTTCGGGTGGCATCATTGTGGCACTGCAAGAGGCCCATGATGGACATGTCGTCTGAGGAATGGGAGGGGGAGTTGAAATGGTTCGCGACGGGGAGGTGCAGTTGTTTGTTGTGAACAGCTCGTCCCCTCCCCCCACTGCATCCCAAAACCAGCCCAGCTTGCCTCTGCTTCCCTAACCTGTTCTTCCTTGGAAAATACTGAGCGCTTTCACCCTAACCATGCCTCTTATGGTCTTATACACTTCTCTTTTCCATATCAACAATCCGAATAGCATCTACATCCAGAAGCTCATTAGCCAACACTTCCGCCGCTTCTGGTGGGATGCCACCAACAAATCCATATTCCACTCCCCTCCCTTGTCGGCCTTGCGCAAGGACCGCTCCCTCTATGACACCCTGGTCCACTCCCAATAATCCCCTGCCACTCCATAACACCGTCCCCTGCAACCGCAGAAGTGTAACACCTGCCCATTTACATCCTCCCTCTTCAGTATCCAAGGGACAAATGCACCTTCCAGGTGAAGCAGCACTTTATCTGCACCATGCCATCTAGTCCACCAAATCTGTTGCTCAAAATGTGGTCTTGTGTACATTGGGGAAATGAAGCATAGGCTGGGTGACTGCTTTGCAGAACACCATTGTTCTGGCCACAAAAACAAAACCCTGAGCTTCCAGTGGCCTGCCAATTCAACTTACCACCTCGGGTATTCAAAGGCAAGGCTGGCAGGTTGGCTTACAGCTCCTGCCCCTTGATCCCATCCTCGCCCTTAAATGGCCTCAAATTTTAGTCAAAACTAAAACAACAGTTAGATTTCCCCGTTTCCCCAGCAGGGGATCAGCCATTTTGCTGAGGAGGTAGATAATCTGGCCGGTGGCAAGGTGGGGCCCTTAAGTGGCTGTCATTTGGCGACACAAGGGTATTAATTGCTGGTAAGGGTCCTCAATGGACCTCACCCAGAAATTAATTTTGACTTGATGAACTGTTAGCAAGTACCTCTCCAGGGTCAACTTGCCTCATTATTTGCACTTCTCCTTACCTCAGAGAGGTAAATTGCACCCACAGAATGCTCTCCAGGAATTAACAGAAGAGGTTTCTCTCTTATCAACAAATCAAAATCTGCTGGATTTCTTTTCAAAAAGAAAACAACTGTATTTGGCACTGAGCTGAATCTCCTAATAATCATCAATGAAACTGCTTCTGTGCCACACAAAATTAAAAAAAACAATTTTTGAGTCTGATCTGTAGGGTTGGCTTTGCATTTTGGAGAACAGAATGGCACGAGAGAAAAGAATTAGGTCAGGCAAGTAAAAGACTTGAGCTATTACCCCATTATATTTTCAAGCCACAATTAAATGTTTACAAAAATGTGGATCTCACTTTGGATAACTTTTTCAGGAACAAACATACCTTCTGTGAAATATTACACTTTGGTTTTATATCCCTCCCAACCGCTCTTTGATTATTACTAAACTTTCTTTCCTCCTTGGAATGATGGCTTGAAAATTACTCAAACACAATTTTCAAGACAGCTACATTTGTGCACCTTTAATTATGCTGCTCCTGCTAATCTTCAGTCCCCCATAGGTTCTAGTAAAGTGAATCGCTACTGGCAAGTTTCTGTATTGCTATGAAGGCATATCAATATAAAGCAATGGTACATATAGCTGTAGCTGTTCATCTTTCTTCTAAGCCAAATTGGTAGCCATGGATGAGGCCAATGATTAGCACGAAGAATGGGAAAACCAAAGAAAATAAGATGAAAAAAATGATTATGTGAGTTTTGCTCAATAATTTGGAACAACGTTCCTTAAAAGTACAAAACCAAATAAAAACTGACTTGACAGCATGCTGCCAGGTCAACACCACAATGTGATAATGAAGACAATACTGTAACTGAAACTTGCAAGATGTTTTTTGCGGTCAAAAGGTGCTGCCTTTTCTTCTGACAAATGCTGGTCCAATGGTAATGCATAATATAAGCACATTGTGTTCAACACTGACCCAAGGGTGCTCAATTATTGCGTATGTCAATAAAGTTTCAACATGTTCTTTCCAGATAATCTCAAAGCCAGCAAAAAAAACCCTACAACATATATCTTTGTAAATTGGCAATGCCCACAGAGAGATTTATAACTGGCAAGTTTAATGTTTCTGACAATAATGCAAGCCCTTCTTACTGTTTAAATTTATCTCTCTCTCCTTGATTTAATAGGTAAAATATTTTCTAAGTGAAATCGTGATAGGTAAATGACATGCAATGAAAACCGAATTTCTTTATATCAGCTTCAGGTTTAGTTTTTTTGCTTCTTTATGCTTGAGAGAGTTATGTCAGTTCAGATCGTAAGAGGTTAAAGTAATCAGACACAACTGTAAGATCAATATACTGATCCCTAGACCACAGTATGTTCAACAATCTACCATTGGATTTGTTTCACTGAGATTATTCAAAACTCTGTGCTTCCAGCAGGTTTTGTAAAACATTTAACTTCAGCCCTAACAGCTTAAGCTAATCAATAAATAAAAGTGCATTTGACTACCAAAATCTCAACTGGTCACATGCAGTGGTCTTTATTTCAACCAGGTCTGATGTAAAGATTTTAAAGTGCATAACAGCCATTATCTAAATAAGCCTTTCTTGAGCACCCAATCCTTGCATCACCTTTGATCCAGTTATAATTAAAGCCAAAAGTACAGACGTCTCATTTAATTCCAATGTGGGCAGTTTTAATGCAGAAAGTTTCGCATGTGGTTTTCAGCTCATGACCATCTGTTTCTGGATTTCATGTATAAACAGGACACTTTAGGGAACAGAGATTAATTCAGCTTTGGAATGCCATTCAAAACGTGTTAGCAGTTTTCCTCCTCCGGGTCAACCAAAGCAAAAACAAGTTAGCCGCTTGGTTTGGAAGGTATTGTTAATATTAGAATGATTGAATAATGGACTCTGACTAGTCTTATGTTTTAAATTACAGGTCACTCTCAAATAAAACTATTAATCTTTTTTTTGTCTCTGCAAGTTTTACAGTCCTGTTACACTTATTAACTGCTGGCAGCGAAGAAACTTTTAAATGAAAGCCAAATTGCTTTAGTCATGAGAAAGGAAATTAAAGCTCACTCTGGGGGGAAAAATTTCACTGTGAGATCCTCCCAAGGTAGAGTTTCATAACCTCCTGCATGCCTGCTAAAGATGTCACTGCATGCAGGACTGCGTATGTTACTGATATAAAAAGAAGGCCTTAATAGGAACAACATGTTTGTGTCTAAGGGATTAAAACCAACGTGTTTTACATTGCAGGACAAGCTCTGGGTACTGAAAGAGATGGTTGGCAACAGGATAGCTGGCTGTGGGTACTCACCAGATTCATTTGGTGGGGATTCTTTAACGAAAAAGATCTCATTGAGATTGTCCTCCTCTGGTGCCAGCCCCTGCTGATGTAACTGTAGCCTGTGCAGGCTCTCTGTCTGCTGGTGTTTCAGAGACCGTGCATGCTGAACCAGGTTCAGCTTGGCCTTGGTGGTGTAGTTGCAAAGGCCACAGTTGTAATAGCAAGACTTGGGGTTCGCCGCACTCTCATGCTTTTGCAAATGCTGGAAAAAAAAACAAAACCAAAAGAGGACAATGAGAGTAATGAGAACACAGTCTGCTTCTCTCCTCATTCCTGCTTGTAAACATTATCTTAGAATGGACTCCCAGAAAAATAGTGAGGAAACCTGTAGAAGATGATATCTGTGAAGAGAGATTAACTGTTACTCGTAATCCACTACTGGAATCAGGGTGGTGGCCTGCTTACTATTACTAAAGATCAAACTAAACAAGCTGCCAAGCAACCAGCAATAATTAAAGTCCAAAAAAGAAACAACCTAAAAGACGCAAGATAATCAAATGTCAAACTATGAATTTTCATTAAGATTGACATCAGTTTTAATCAAAAACACCCACTGACTGATTAGAACCTAAAATATCTTACAATTTATCCTATCAAAACTCCTACAGGACTCAGTTGGACATGTTATATGCTACATAAGTTTGTCATAATCCATTCTAAGTTGCAATACGATAACGCTAAATTACAATTGAATATAATAGAGAACTTCTTTCTTCTTTAACATGCCTCAAGTCAAACAATCCTAAACACAATAACAAATGTATACAGATTCAGTATATACAGTACTCTTATATACAGCATAAACACACCGTTATACATCAGAAATATGCAAAGAAACACTCAGTAGATGTGCACATATTCACACAAATCTATTTTCAACGCACATTCATGTATTTACTTATACACATTACTTAGTTTGTAAAATAAATAAAGTTCTAAGCAGTTTCCTGTAGATATGTTGATTTGATTATTATTTTTAAGTCAGCAGGCACTACCATTCAGAATTAGTTTATTTACGGCATAATCTCATTGACCTCCATGTGCTGCAATCTTTATTTGTGTAAATGGTGGATACCACAGGAATCAGAGTCTTCAGTTCTTCCCAGGAGCTGCAATTGGATATTTTTGAAATGTTGATTTTTTTTTGCCAGTGAGCTCGAAACAGCTCTGGCTGTAGTAGTGTATGTGAGAGGCTAAATAGGCTTACTTTCATTCCTCAAATTTAGCATTTGTTCCAATACAGTTTTTTGTTAAAAAAGGGTTAAGATAAATGACATATTTACAAGACAACCCACGCAAATCTGAAACTTCCAACTCGCAGTAAGTGATGTGCCCTTTTGAGGGCTGAGGCCCCTTTTTCACATTGAGAATCAAACTGTTTTTAATCACATGCCCTATGCTAAAAAGAGATGTTCTTTCCTTTTCTGATGACAAATTTTACAAAACAGAATTAATGTGCAGTCTATCTAAACTAGTCTTGAACTGGGGGGAAAAGCTAAAAGTAAAACATGCACAATTTGATATAAGAAACATTATACTGCAGATCTAGAAGGGCTCAACGTATCTCCATGCATGGAGCATGGATCACTAGGCCTTGATTTACTTCAGTCAGTAGATTTTGCTACACAAGTAAAGTTAAGCTGATAGGTGAAAACATATTTAATATGCATCAATAAGGACAATATTAAACTTTAAAATGTATGAGTAATGTACTTGAATTTAGTGCATTTGACAAACTGTCATTTATTTGGCACATGTTGAACTGAGTCAACTGAACAACGTACATCATTCAATTTTAGAAAAAACGAGTTTTGGAAAGCTCACCTGGAAATGAAGGTCTTTCATCACTAATCCTTCAAGCACACAACAGCATTCGACAAGGCACAAGGATAAGAATTGGCTACTTTTATAGTGTTATTATATGCCTTACTAACTATTTATTTGTAGGCATTGTGGTTTTGTACTGGCCTACTCTAAAATAACTTTAACATAACAAATCATCCTGCATAACGTTAACGCACAATCTTCTATTTACCTTTGCCGTCCTTACAAATCACATCTTTCCTTCTATTAGGGATAGAAGGAACTAGCTGATATTGTCCACAATACACAAAAGGTCTTTCTACAGGAGAGATTAAATCAAACCTTTTTTCTTATGCAAATTGTGTAACTGTTTACTTCATTTAATATGCAAGCAATGTTATTTCAAGGCTATTTTCTCTTTGATAACTAATGGGTCAATTGTTAAGAATTGTTGTGCTTGCACGCAATATAAACAGGGCTGCCCTTTTCAGCACTTGATGGACATACCTGGCAGAATTTCTTAAGCATGCTAATTGGGGAGAAAAAACAGGCATATAACAAGTAAGAAATGAGCCACCCAAAGACGTGGTGTCTGGGATCTTCAGGGTCAAGCTTTGCAAAGTATGCCTTACAATAAAAACAAGTGTTAAAGAACAGCATGTCACTTACTTTCTGAAAAGGCCCTGTTAGCTGAGTGGCCTAATTTGAACAACCTTTTGCATTAAAGATTCTTTACCAAACTTTCTGGTCTGTCATTGTGCCATGTCAAATGCTCACAGTTGAGTTATACCCCCAAACAGGGTAAGCATATCAAATGTGCTTTTGGTACTCACAGGCTAATGAACAATGAATAAAAACAAAAGCAACAGCAAGGCTTCTATTATCAAATCTTCCGCAAAGTACAAAAACGCCTTCTCTGGTGTGGGGGAAGTGCCAGTAAGCCTGCAGGTGTGAGCTGGTTAAAGAAAATACTTTGCTAAATAGATTCTTTGACAGTCAGGGATTAGAGTCATAGTACCAGTGGTAACACAGATCTTTTCCTTTAACTTACAAAATTTTCTCACGAGTCTGCAAGAGTTGGTCCCATCAGGGGCTTTAGGGCTATTGAAATGTCTTAAGTTTTAATTAAGTTGGAATTGTCAGAATAAAGCTTTTTTGGCACAGAGTCAGGGTCATTAATTACTGCTATCTTTGTTTCTTTCAAGAGAAAGATCCATGGACTAGCTGGGTCAGTTATACAGCATCTCCTTTATGTCCTGCAGTCTATATTCAACTCTGAGCACAACGTGATTAAACAGTTTACCAATTACTTTGATTTGTGATTCTGTCAAGGATCCTGTTTACAGATTATGTGCATAATCTTGGGATATGATGTTTTGAGAAGGTAACAAAATTGAACGCATTTTGTCAGGGAAGAGAAAGCAAACAACAAAGGAGGCGAAAAACAGTCATTTTTTATTGTTTCGTTTTTGAAACCAGCAGAATACTGTTGATGCTTGCATAATTGTATAACCCCATGAAGTATTTCTCTGTTCCCACCGTGGGCAATTTGGCAGTGTAAAAACTATTGCAAATGAAGAATCGCAAACAAAATATTTTTATTTCTGGGGTTACAACAGCACAGCTTTTTTTGCACATCTCAGAAACTGGTTGCCTACAAGCTGTAAGTATCTCAGTATTAAATTGTTATTTTTCAACGCCTGAGAATAAAACTCAAGTCCCCAACATATTCCAGTTGCAGAAATATGTCTCAAAGGCAACAATGTTATATCCATAGGAGATTTATACATAAACAGTTTCTAGTGTGTAACTTAATGTAAAATAGAATGCTCAAATAGTTCAGTATCAGTCGGGGAGCACTTTGGGACTACTGATCATAATTCTATTAGTTTTAAAATAGTTATGGAAAAGGATACACTTGACCTGAAAATTAATGTTCTAAATTGGAGCAAGGCCAATTTTGATGGCATTAGGCAAGAGCTTTCAAAAGTTGATTGGGAGACGCTATTTGCAGGTAAAGGAGCAGTGGAAAGTGGGAGCCATTCCAAAATATGATAACGAGAGGCCAGAGGCAGTAGTTCTTGTTAGTGTGAAGGGCAAGGCTGGTAGGTGTAGGGAATGCTGGACGAGGAGAGAAATTGAAGCTTTGGTCAAGAAAAAGAAAGAGGCATATGTCAGGTATTGGCAGTTAGGATCAAGTGAGTCCCTAGAGGTGTACAAAGGCAGCAGAAGTATACTTGAGAGGGAAATCAGGAAAGCAAAAGGGGGACATGAGATAGCTTTGACAAATAGGGTTGGAGGAGAATCCAAAGAGATTCTACAAATACATTAAAAACAAAGGAGTAGTGAGGGAGAGAATAGGACTCCTTAATGATTAACAAGGCGGTCTATGTATGGAACCGCAGGAGATAGGTGAGATACTAAATGAGTATTTGATGTCAGTATTTACTGTGGAGAAGGATATGGAGGCTAGAAAACTTGGAAAAATAAATAGTGTTATGTTAAAGTATTCATATTACAGAGGTGGCGGTGCTGGGCATCTTAAAACACAAAGATGTATAAATCCCTAGGATACGATCAGGTGTATCCCAGAACTTTGTGGAAAGCTAGGGAAGTGATTGTTGGGACTCTTGCTGAATATGTGTATTGCCGGTAGTCACAGGTGAGGTGCTGGAAGATGGAAGCTGGCTAACATGGTGCCATTACTTAAAAGAGGTGGTAAGGAAAGGCCAGGGAACTACAGACCAGTGAGCCTAATATCAGTGGTGGGTACGTTTTTGGAGGAAACTCTGAGGGACAGATTTTACATGTATTTGAAAAGGCAAGGACTGCTTAGGGATAGTCAACATGGTTTTGTGCATGGGAAATCGTCTCACTAATGATGGAGTTTTCTTGAAGAAGTCACAAAGAAAATTGATGAAGGCAGAGAGGAAGACATTGTCTCTATAGACTTCAGCAAAATGTTCATCATGCTTCTGCATGGCACATGGAATACAGGGAGAACTAGTCATCTGGATACAAAATTAGCTTGAATGTAGGAGACAGAGGGTGGTGGTGATGGAAAGTTGTTATTTTTGGACTGTATGTCTCAAGGATCAGCGCTGGGTTCACTGTTCTTTGTCATTTATACAAATGATTTGGATGTGAATTAAGGAGGGATAGTTAGTAAGTTTGCAGAAGACACCAACATTGGTGGTCTGGTGGACAGTGAAGAAGGTTCTCATAGAGTACAATGGGACCTTGATTTGATAGGCCAATGAGCCAAGGAGTAGTAAATGGATTTTTAGTTTGGTAAATGTGAGGTGTTGCATTTTTAGTAAGGCAAAACTGGGTAGAACCCTGGGTAGTGTGGCCCAGCAAAGAGACTTTGGGGAGCAGGTTCATAGTTCTTTGAAAGTGGAGTCACAGGTAGATAAGATAGTGAAGGAGGGCTTTGGTACACTTGCCATTGTTGGTCAGTGCATTGAGTACAGGAGTTGGAATGTCATGTTGCTGCTGTACAGGTCACTTTTGGAATTCTGGGCTCAGTTCTCATCTCTCTGCTTTGGAAGAATGTTGAGACACTTAAGAGTGCAGAAAATATTTCCAAGGAACTTGCCAGGGTTGGAAAGTTTGAGTTCGAGGGAGAGACTGAATTGGATGGATGATTTTCACTCTGGAGTGTCAGAAGCTGAGGGGTGACATTATAAAGTCATGAGGGACATGCACAGGGTGAATAGCCAAGATCCTTTTCCTAGGATAGAGGAGTCCAGAACTAGAAGGCATAGGTTTACTGTGAGAGGGGAATTATTTAAAAGGGACCTAAGTGGCAACATTTTCACACAGAGGGTGATGTGTGAATAGAATGAGCTGCTAGAGGAGGTGGTGGAGGCTGGTACAAATACAGCATTAGAAAAACATCTGGATGATTACATGAATAGGAAGTGTTAAGATGGATATGGATCAAATGCTGGCAAATGGGACTAAATTAATTTAGGGTATCGGCCAGCACAGACGAGTTGGACTAAGGGCCTGTTTCCATGCTGTTCAAGTCACTGACTCTACCTAGAACTGCACATTTCAAACAAGTCAAATCATATTCTGAAAGGGTATAACTAATGGTAAAGTGTGAAGAAGATATTAGAGCTCAAGTGGGAAAAGGTAAAAGATGACAGTTTAAAGGTTACATGGAGCAAAAGATGCGCTTTTAAAAATTATCATTCTTTAAATTTCTTAAGCTAGATATTCACTAAAATGTAAACTGTTAATGTACGTTTTTTGAGATAAAATAATCAAATGCGGTCTACACTTGGTTTTTTAATATAGTAATCTTTTCAGAGGATTTTAATAACAACTGCCCAGAGCTGAAGTTCTACATTGTGACCTCTGCTGACTGCTATTTCCTTTTACTTATGCAGGCCAGTTGGCGATTTAAGAACTATATAAACAGAATGAATCGAGAAGCAAATACTACCGAGAAATATGTTATTTCAAAAGGACTCCAAACTAAAAAAGGTGACATTTGTATGAGTGCAGCAGCTTTGGCTTATTCTTACACAGCATAATAAGGATTTAAATACAAGGAAGTGAACACAATAATACAACAATGTTATCGCTTTCAGCTGCTGCTCTTGTAAAGCTCTCTGCTTTCTCAGGTGGCTGCATACCAATCTGTAATAATATTCTCTCGCACCCGTCTCTTTGATGGTTAATTGTACTGGATTACTGTTTGGCAA
Source organism: Stegostoma tigrinum (assembly GCF_030684315.1). Classification (NCBI taxonomy): domain Eukaryota; kingdom Metazoa; phylum Chordata; class Chondrichthyes; order Orectolobiformes; family Stegostomatidae; genus Stegostoma; species Stegostoma tigrinum. The sequence continues at coordinate 24,187,263 of NC_081358.1, forward strand.
AGAACCAACAGTCTAGCCTGGGGACAGATCATTTTATTTAAACGGTTCATCACAGAGTCATCACTAGCATTGCTGACATAAAATCCCTCCTCTGACAGCTTCAGGGATAGCCAGACACCACCAAACATGCTTGATCTCACCTGAAAAATTGCTGAAGCCGAGTACAAAAGGTGTCTGACTGTTAGAATGGCAGAGTAGCTCGAGTGACCCAGAGAACACAATGCAAAGTCGCAAGCTGAGAAAGCTCAGCAGCAAACTCCTAAAATCAGGTGTGCTTTGAACTTCACCGCTGTCATGTTACACAACAATAATAAAACAAAACATGAATTAATTACCATCAATAGGATCAATGCCAAGAAACATTTATTTAATTCTGTCTTAACCAATTATTAACTGAGTTGCCCAACTGCATTTCAGTCCTTAAGTTTAAAAGTACAAATACTTGATTGATTTATCCAGGCAGTCTGTAGATTGCAATTTATTGACTTGTCTGATGTTACTTAAGTTTGTATTCCAAAATATATAAAACTTTTACTTTTACTAAGGGTTTCACATAAAAGAAAGATGGACATGGTTTTGAGCGCCCAACAAGTCCTTCTCGGCTAAGGCGTAGCAAGACTCACTGGTAGTGGATAAATTTCGCCATTTGTCTACCTTTTTCCTGGGTTGTTTTCAACAGTTACGTCAGAAAACTGCCACGCAGAGACACGGAGCGCAGATCCTTTCACGCTGACATTTACAGGAAATCAACTTAAATTGTCTGACTTTTTTTCAAGCAAAGCTTTCAAATCCTCTCATTGAAATGCTGCAAGGAATGCATTCCCTTTCTTTAGCAATGTGATCCATTCCATCCTGTTCTCAGATACTGTCTGATGTGGTCTGAGAAAGGAATGGAACAAATCACAATTTATAGAAACAGTTTCCTTCACAGGAGGAAAGTTCTTTATTTATGTGACAGGCACACATTTTAACTCTTCATCCACTGACATATCTACACCAAAACAACAAATAAATGCAACAAAAACAGAAGTAGGTGGAAAAGCTCAGTAGGTCTGGCAACGTCTATGAAGAGAAATCTGAGTTAGCGTTTCAGGTCCAGTGATCCTTCCTCAGAACTGAATAAATAAATGCATTTTGCCTTGTTCAAAATGAACAGAATATTTTGCAGTTCAAGAGTTTACTTTAGTTTTGTTATTGATTGATTGATTGATCTATTGTCATGTGTATCGAAGTACAGTGAAAAGCTTTGTTTATGGGCAGTACAGGCAGATCATACATAGTAAGCAAGGAGCTACGGATCAAAAAGATTTATTAAACAAGTAAGAGTTTACTGAGTACTTGAAGAAATGAAATCATGAAAAGGCCTTGTTTATTTTTGGTTCCTTTTCCTCTTTACTCTTGTCCCCATTAAATAACCTGTTTACTAATATCGCTCTAGCCCAAACCCATCCTGAATTAGGTTTCCACTGAGTTGAAAGGACTGGCTTCCTTTCATTGAGCTGCCATTCCCTGCAACAGTTCATCTGCAAAAAGTAATGAAACTCAGTCCAGCAAAGACCACAGTTAACCAAAGATCCAGATCTGTTACCTTCAGGTCGAAGAGTCAGATTCTTAGTGTTTGAACGACTGGGAATTATAGACAAACATTACTAATAAAGTTGTTTTTAAGAGAATATAAAGGGATGAGTTTATTTTTAAAAGAATCACTATTTAAATTATTCACAGTCACAATCTTCCGCAACTGAAAATTTACTTATATCTCTGTCATTTGCTTTGATAATTTCAAGGTGATTGTCTGAATTTTTCAGAGAATCTACCTTTGGAAGAAACAAACATTTTTTTTTCCCAGGATTTCCAAATCAAGTGAATTGAATATTCTTCAGACTAGTTATTTAGCTTTGTGGATAAAACACAGTAAACATCTTACAGCATTCTCCTGCAATTGCTGCTTGAAATGATAGCCACATAGAGACAGTCATGGTTTTAACAAGTCAGCAGCACCTTGGGCTCCATTCACAAAACAGTCTTTGTGCAGCTCCCCTTTGAATAAACAGGAACTCTACACAATTAATCTCAAACAGGATGCGACTTGCTCTCTAAGAGTTAAGTCTTTTTCGATGCACAAAATTATAAGTGTTTTGTGACCGGGAACTCTGAATCCTTCACTAATTAATTAATCAGTTCAGCTCTGTGGAATTGAATGTTATTTTCACTGCCTGAACAAGTGATAATTCACTCAAATGAAGAATGAAAACAATAATCCACTTGAGTGAACTATCACTTAAAGGTTGCCAGCTGCACACAGGGTTCCAGAATGAATTTAAACAACATGCTGTGATCCCATGTGCCCATTAAAATAATTAAAACCACAGAAACAACTTCCACCAAAAAAAGGGTCCGACAGTGAATTACCAGTCAGCTCCAGCTCAGGACAAAAGGGCTTAAGAACTAATGTGCACTAGCAGTGCTTGGGAGTTATGGCCCTTTCACATTTGTCTTCATCATTGGGAGGATCCTTTACGTTCAGTGTTTTAGGAGGTTTGTGAAACAGCTTTCAATTCACAGGGGCAATAGGGTTGGTAACTATAGATTCAGAAAGCAGTGAGGGCTGCACAAAGTTTGACAAGATGTTTGCAAATCCATAAAAACAGAAGAGAGATAAAATCATTAGACCTCAAGAAGCCTTAGCGCCATTCCTCTCATACCAATAGCTGTCATGATAATGAGAAATCTACATATCATGCCAAATTAGACACATTTTATAAAACTACTTATGAGACAGCACAAATTGTTTAATCATCATTAACTCTAATCTCGTCTTTAATGAATAATTTACTAACAAATACAGCGGAACCAACTGGAGTGCACTCACTTGAACACACCCCCTTCTTCAAAAACATATTTTTCATTAGTGCATGGAGGTTTGCCCTTTGTACTTTGAAAATACCAGCCTGCTTCAAAACTGGAGCTGGCATATTTGAGTTAAATAATGTTAGTTAAAAATAATGACAAAGTCTGGGATATCAGCCCTTTAGAGTTGAGTATAGGTAACAAAACAGCAGCATTGTCTGGATTTATTTATTCCTTTAATATATTTTATAAATCTTTCTGGGGTTCAGGCATACTTCAATTCTATGCCCAAATGTAAGTCTGAGCAGTGACTGCTGATTAATTATTCAACTATGTGGACATCACATTGAAGCCCAGTCATGTTTTCACAAATATACACTCTGCAACAGATTCACAAGCGAGCAAGTGGGAAAGAAACTGGGTGGCTTTACTGTTCTTAACCAGTATGCAGTTCACTCTTGTCCAAGATGAAGCTTCAAGCCATTAAGAAAAAACTGAAAAGAGTGGAAATACTCAGTAAATCTGGCAGCAATAGTGGAAATAACAACTGAGTTAATGCTTCAGTCTGTGATGTTTCATCAGAACAGGCACTGATATTCAATAATTACAAACCTCAGGGAGGCAATGGCCTAGTGATATTATGGCTGGACTGTTAATCCAGGGACCTAGGTAATGTTCTGGAGACTGAGGTTTAAATTCTGCCACAGAAGGTGGAATTTGAATTCAACAAAACTCCATGAGGACCATGAAACCATTGTCAATTGTTGGAAAACCTCATCTGATTCACTATTGTCCTTTAGCAAAGGAAACTGCCATCCTTATCAGGTCTGCCTATATGTGACTCCAGAACTCCATTGAGATGGCATTAGGGATGGGCAATAAAAATTGGCCTAGGCAGAGACGCATCCAACCTATGAATGAATTTAAAAAAAAATAACTTTAAGATTCTCAGGGCACCTGTGATCTTACAGGAGGCTTGCATTACTGCGGTGCACTTGCAACTAGAAAGGCCACTGTGAGGACACAATGTGCAGAGGGGCAAGCATCCACCTCATGGTTTAAACCAGAATGCTTCTAAATAGTGCTCACTTATTCTTTTGGCATCTACCTGCAAACATACAGGACCCATGCTTTGCTATGCAACGTCTAAAGGCTCTTGGCACACTTGTATTGAGGTGTTGCTTTACACACACTTTGTCAGGCTGCTGGTCCTGCCTGTCAGTAGGGACCTACACATGGGTTTGGGCGTTGGCATCATGATGTACGCAACACTGAGCTTTCAATCTAAAACCTACTGCACGTACCAACATCTTGCATGTCAAACACAGTGCACATTCCCTGACATAACTCACTGGCTGAGATACCGGCAGCAACTGAAATACAGCTGAGGCAATGCCAATTGTGGGCACAGTCAGGGTCAGTGACTGGCAAAAGCAGAGGATGTATATCTGCTGGAAGTTAGGATACTGAAAGAGGCAAATACATGAAACATGGGTTTGTAAATTAAATACAACTATAGTTTACAATTGTTTCACCATCCATTTGCAATATAAAGTCCTTAGGATTCAAATGCTGGTCAAAGGTAGTTTCCAGAATGCCACAGGTGCCTTTAAATTTAACATTGGCATCCCAATGATGTAACAGTTAGCTGCAATGACTTAAAAGGAATTGAATGCTGGTCAAAGGTGATCAATCACTTGTGAAACTGTCATGGGTGCTGAGGGAGGACTTCATTGTGTGTCATGTAAGTATGATGATTTACTCTGTTGAAATACAATGAAATGTTTAATGATTGATGTCAGTTTGGGATGGGAAGGGAGTCAGGGTAAAGTGGGAAGTCCTCTCTGATGCAGTATGTTGCTCACTCAGCTGCTGTGGCACCTTTACCAATGTGGAGCAGACAACAGAGCACCTGAAGATGTGGCCACACTGTTTGGACTGGTCTGGGGGTGCCTTCCAGTAATAGTCCAAATGAAGTGTGCCTCATCATCTTGGTGTCTTGTGCCCTCCACAATTGGAGGAGGCAGGGAGGGGGAGGGGTGGCGAAGAAACATTGGTAGCAGGAGTGATAGATGCTGATGAACTAGGGGAATAGGAGCAGGCATCTGAGGAGGAGAAGGACAAAGGCATTGCAGGAGGACGAGGACGTTGAAGAGGATGAACTTCTCCTTTTGCATGACTGAGCTTGATCGCACCAGGTATTACATGCCAGGAGGGACCGGAACGAGACCGGGTTCCAGCTGGGTGGAACAGGCAACTGTGGAATATAAAACAGTCATTGACTACAATGAGTTTGCGTTGTGGAATTAAACTTAATTCTAATCATTTTGTTTGTGTCCCCTTTTGTTGACATTAAACGCAAGCTCATTTTTTAAATTATCCAATTGCTTGGCTCAATGTGATGTTCCCCTCCTGTTCAATAACAAGCTGCTAGTCTCCACTGGGCAGTGGGCAAGAGGGAGGCTGTGATTAGAAAGGGTGTTTGGATAGGAGCTAAGGATAGGTAAATTGTGGTTAAATAGCAACTGGGGTGAGAGAAGAAAATAGGATGTGTGAGGGAGTGTTAGCCATGCCAGCAGTGCATCATGATCAGATTGGTTGTGATATTGCCACGGCATTAGGGGGCAAGACCAGACTGTAACCCAAGTCCAGATACACAGAGCTTTCTGAAGATGGTATGGATGCCTGTGACGCTTGGCTTTTGGCAGGTATCCATGGAGCAGCAAGTTCTTTCTGAACAGCACAAAGTAACAAATGGCTAGAGTTGGAAGACAGGGACATAATGGAGATGGGGTAGGTAGTTAATGAGATGAGTTTGGTAAGCTGTAGCAAGAAATTTCACTATGCCTTACAGTTAAAAACCCTTGAAAAACACTGAGCCACTTAGCTCTTTGGCTTTAAAAGGAGTTGTTTAATAGAATGTTGAGGGATAAAAGATAGTAAAAATGTTACAACACAATAATCTAGGAACTCATTTTAAGCCAAATAATGACAATCAGGCAAAAGATACTTGTAAGAGGCAATTTTAGGACCAATATCAGGAATAATTCTTCACATAAATTATGTTTAACATAAAAAGTGAAATCCCAAATGGAATAGTGGAGGCCACTCCTTGGAATCATTTAACAACCGATTAACGGCTGCATTTAAAATAAAGAAACTTATACCATGTGGGTATCACTGGCTAGGCGGCTATTTATTGATCATCCCTAATTACCATTTGTGAAGGTGGTGGCGAGCCATTTCCTAAACCAATGCTCTCCGAGATGCGTAACATAATGCTCTTAGGAAGGTAATTTCAGGATTTTGATCAAACAATATGAAAGAAAAGACAGATAATTCAAAGTGAGAATGATGCTTGATTTGAAAAGGGACTTGCAGGTGGGTGGTGGTTTCACCAAATGTCAGCTGCTCGTGTCCTCCTAATTATGTAAAAGTCAAGGGTTTAGAAGATACTGTCAAAGGAGCCTTGGAGAGTTGCTGCAGTGCGTCCTGTAGACATTGCACACTGAGTGGTAGAGAAAGTGAATATTGAAGGTAGTGGATGGCCTGCCAATCAAATAGGCTCCTTTATCCTGCATGGGATCAAGCTTCTTGAATGTTGTTAGACCTTCACATATCCAGGCATTCCATCATACTCTTGACTTGTGGACAGACATTGGAGGACAGGAAGTACAGTGGAAGAATTTAACTTAATAGCATAAAACATAGGAGCAGAAATAGGTCATTCAGCCCATGAATGTCCCTTAGGGAAGGAAATTGTCATCCTTACCTGGTCTGGCCTAAATGTGATACCAGACCCACAGCAATGTGGTTGACTCTGAACTGCTGTCTGGTCAATGAGGAATGGGCAATATATGCTGCGCGAGTGACACCCTCATCACACTAAAGAAAGAAAAGGTCTGCTCCCCCATTCAATGGGACCATGGCTGATTTGAGAATCCTCACTTCCTTATTTCTTGCCTTTGCCCTTTAACCCTAAATTCCCTGAGTAATTAAAAATCTCCTTCTGTTAGGCCTTGAATATACGTAGTAAACCAGTTGCAACATCCCTCTGCGGTAAAGAATTCCACAGGCTCACCACTCTCGGAAGAAATTCTTCCTCATTGGTCTTAAATGGGTAGCCCTTTATTTTGACAGGTCCTCTGGTCCTGGATGCTCCAAACGGAAAAACAACTTGCCTGCATCTACTTTGTCAAGTCCTTCAATAAGGTTGTCTCCCAGTCTCTGAGCGCAAATGAGCACAAGTCGCATATACTCAACTCTCTTCATAAGAAAATCCCTCCATGTCTGTGGTCAGCCAAATGAGTCTTCTCTTGGCTACCTCTAATATCGGTATTTCTTTTCTAAGTTAAGGAGACCAAAACTGCTCACAGTATTCCAGGTGTGGTCTGACTAGTGTCTTGTATAGTTTTAGCAAGACTTCCCTATTTTTCTACTCCATTCAATTTGACACAGAAGCCAATCTATTTGCCTTTCCCATCAATGGCTGAACTTGGATGCTCACTTTTTTGCAATTCATGCATGATGACTCAAATCCCTCTATTCTGTAGCTCTCTGAAATCTCACTTTGTTTTCTTCCCATGCAAGCACATAACCTCATGTTTTTTTTCACATCATATTCCTCCTGCCAAGTTTTTGCTCAATCCCTTAACTTGTCCAAACCCTTCTGTGGATTCTGTGCAGTATCCGCACTATGGGCTCCCAACCTATTTTTGCGTCATCTTCAAACTTGGCAATAGGGCATTGACCCCCAGCACTGATCTCTGTGACACTCCACTAGTTGCAGATTGCCATCCTGCAAATGCCTCTTTTATCCCAACTCTGTCTTACATTAACTAACAAGTCCTCTATTCATGCCAATATACTGCCAAAACCATAGGCTTTCGTCTTATTAAGTAGTCTTGTGCATGGTACCTTATCAAATGCCTTTTGGAATTCCAAATATATTACATTCACTGCTTTCCCTTTATCTATTATGAAGAATTCTAATAAACTAGCCAAGCATGATTTGCCCTTTATGAAGCTGAGCTGACACTGCCTTATTATATTGTACATTTCTAAATGCTCAGTTACTAAATCCCTTATAATAGACTCAAATATTTTGTCAAATGATCAATGCTAAGTTAGCTTACGTACAGAGATAACAAGGTGTAGAGGAGGATGAACACAGCAGGCCAAGCAGCATCAGAAGAGCAGGAAAGTTGACATTTCGGGCCTGGACCCGAAAAATCAGCTTTCCTGCTCCTCTGATGCTGCTTGGCCTGCTGTGTTCATCCAGCTCTACACCTTGTTCTCTCAGATTCTCCAGCATCTGCAGTTCCTACTATCTCTTAACTTATGTACAGTTACTTTTTTGTTTCCCTCCATTTTGAACAAGGCGGTTACATTAGAAAATGCCAATTAGCCAGGACTTTTTCAGAATCAACGGATTATAGAGTCATCAAGATATACAGCATTGAAGCAGGCCCTTTGGTCCAACTCGTCCATGCCAACCTCATATCCCAACTTAATCTAGTACTATTTGCCAGCACCCTTCCTATTCATGTACTCATCCAAAAGCTTTTTATCAGAATGCTATTAACTGTGCATCAGCTATCAATGTAGCTACTTCTTTAATGTCCAAAAACAAACCCATCAGGTCTATATTTATGACCTAGTGAAATAAGATAGATCAAAAGGCCATTGATTATCATGTGAATATTCATTTTAATGAAAATCTTATGGTAGGAGTTAATCGTCATCAAATATATAAAGGAGAGAACAAGCTGGCATCAGCAAAATGTTACTGTTATCAATAACCAAGAGTGCGTAATCGCTGGGTAAGAAGCCAGATATACAAAAGTATTACAAGAATACACAAGAATTTCTGTAAAGTAACAGCAGTTGACATAATGCAGTCATGTAGGAACAAACAAATTAAATGACTCATCACAACAGGAAACAGAACATGTAAAAGACTGGATATGGGTCAAATCACTGTTTTACATATTCAGTGTCTTAATGGTTATCGATAAAACTGTCACAAACTGAAAAGCAGCGTGGATTGGGTAATGAAACCCAGTTTGAAAAATATCTGATTCTGACTGTAATGTTTATCTTTTTAACTGTGTCTTATTTTCTAACTTACACTCTGAATCACTGCAACTTTTCTCTCCTTTATTTCTCTATTTTGTACCTAAAATTTGTACCTAGGATTGTACCATGAGAGGCGAACTGCAAACTTTTCACTGTACTTCTGTACTGGAGTACACATGGCTTTAAAGCCATTCTACATTCTAATTCAGATCTCAGTTTTAAAAAAAGTGAAGAATTACACCTGAACAATTAAAACCATTGTCTTCTATTTACAATTGCTGATGGCATTTTAAAAAAATTTGTTCATGGAATGTCTCCATTGTTTATCGGTCAGCATTTATTGCTTACCTTTAACTACCTTTGAAAAGAAGCTGGCAAAACGCCTCCAGCATCTGCAGTTCCTACTATCTCTTAACTTATGTGCAGTTTCTTTGATGTTTCCCTCCATTTTGAACAAGGGTGTTCCATTAGAAAAGTCCACATGGTGTAGGTACATGTTAGGAATGCATTGATTTGCTGTATGTCTCCAGAATATAAGGATTTTAAATAAAATAAATTTAAAGTAGCTTCAGACCAAATAGACATTTTCCTGTTTTGAATAATTTTCTATATTTACGGGCAGTTTGACAACTTAGTGGTTTTCTGCTGGTTGCTCCAGTTTCCTCCCATAGTCCAAAGACGTGGATCAGACTAGATGGATCAGCCATGCTAAACTTGGGGTTACAGGGATATTGAAGGAGGCTGGGTCTAAGAGCCATGCTTTTCGGAACATCACTGCTGAACCAATGGGCCAAATGGCCTCTATCCACACTGTAGGGATTCAATGCTACTAAGATCAATCCTTTGGCTCCAAAAGTGAAACTGGAGGATTAATAAAGATCCTGCAGGGAATGGAAGTTTGAAAACCACTGATATATGTCTCATCGATTATAAATTTCATGATTTCTGTGGTATGTTGCACTAACTGATTTTGTGCAAGCAAATAACAATGTTATAAAATCAAGATTGTAGGAAAACAAATAGTGATGAATATGAAATAACACAGAATGAGTTGCCAGTAATGACTTTGGCCTCAGGAGGGTCCAGAGGTTCGACATCTGAATGCTTAAACTGTGCTTATTTGGGTATGTCTGCTTTTAAACAGGTTGTACTGCACATCAGCAAAATGTGTAGAGCCTAAAACTCATATGTAATACTACTGTCTTCTATATTAAGCTCAGTTATTTTTTGAATGCATGCACTACAGTCTATTGTTGATCATGTGGCCTCAGTTACAGGGATGCTTCTACTGTGTCTATGGTCTCTCAAATGTTCCAACTGTTGCTTCAAAAGCGTAAATCAACAATGCAACACTGACCATTTTCAATTCCCTTAGTAAATACTTTTCTGTACATTGTCCACCTCCTATTCCCTCTATTCATTCAGTGAAATTCCCTTCTACTATTCACTTCAATCACTCATGGTGACTTTTGAAAAAGCTCCCTATGTGTTCACCTCACTGATGCCATGCCTGACACAAAGGAAACTGCTCAGCTTTTAGCCTGCATTTAGCAAAATATTGAATACTTGCCTATCAAGAGCTGTATAAGCAAATAAATATTAAACATTTTGTTACTTTCTGATAACTCTTTAAAATGAGTTATGAATGTTCTGGTCAGCACTAAACATAAATGCATTGTCCACTGACATCTTTTCCTAACACTGTGTTATATTTCCACTCAAATTAGTGAGGAAAGATATGCATAGAGCAACATCACAACAGTGCCCAGGCCATCAGTGAATCTGCAGGGACCTTTTAAAATTTTGAACAGAATACATTTGATGTTAGGAAACTGGGCTTTGGGAACACATTTTTGAAGTCATGCACAGAGTGCAGTGGAGTCCTACACAAGCATCAATGCACCACATGATCAGAATTGCTCTGTAAGTACAACACAATGCCAAGCAGCCTGAAGACATATCGTAATAATAAATACAATACAGCACAGGGCCAGGCCTCCCGCTACCTAATGCCAACGCATAATATCTATCACTCTGTTCATCTCCCGTTCATCTGTCTATCAAGATACGCCCTAACGTGCCTACTTCCACCACCTCCCCTGTCAATGAGTTCCAGGGACTCACAACCCTGTGTGTGAAAAAAATTCCCCGCACTTCTCCCCTAAACTTTCCCTCCCCCTCACACTGAATCTGTGCCCTCTTGTACTTGACCTTTCCACCCTGGGAAAAAGTCTCTGATTATCCACATTATCTATGCCTCTCAGAATTTTAGAGACCTCTATCAGGTAATATGAGTCTGTCAACTACACAGCGCAGCAATGCAGATAATAGTTGCAAAAATATGGATTCCCCTTTGGAGGTGGGGCAAGAGGTACAGCCAAAGGTGTGAAGAATGTTGGGGAGAGTGGTGAGTCAAATAGGATAGGAGCAGAGATTGAGGGTGTGTGTCTTGAGAGCTGAGCCGATTTTACTCATAAGTAGCCTGTTAAAGTTAGCAGCCAATTGGAAGTTCCAGCTCCTCACCACTATCAGCGGTGGCACGGTGGCTTGGTGGTTAGCACTGCTGCCTCACAGCACCAGAGACCCGGGTTCAATGCCATCCTCAGGTGGCTGCCTGTGTGGAGTTTGTACATTCTCCCTGTGTTTGCATGGGTTTCGCCCAGGTGCTCCGGTTACCTCCCACAATCCAAAGATGTGCAAACTAGGTGGATTGGCCATGCTAAATTGCCCATGCTGTTCAGGGATATGTAGATTAGGTGGGTCATTGAGGGATGGGTCTGGGTGGGATGCTCTGGGGATCAGTATGGACTGATTGGATATCAAAAGGTAGCTGCTCAGGAGCACAGCAGGAGATGAGTGCTGTCAGTAGGACTTGAAACCCTCCCTGCCTGCTTGACTTCACCTGAGGCCACAGGTTGCTCAGTGGATGATCTCCTCCTTCAAAATGACAGAACCACTGCTGAAGGCACTTTTAAATTTTAAAGCTCAACATTTTGAGAAACAATATTCGCACTCCCCCGCCACCCTCCGACTTCACCCATTCCTAACAATTGTCATTTCTCGCTGATGGGGGAAAGGCGTGTGAAGATAGCAGTATGTCAGTTGGAAAAGTATATAAAAAGACATACCACAGAAATCATGAAATTTATAATCGATGAGGGCCAACACTGTAGGGATTCTATGAAGATGAGTCACTGAAGGCAGCCTCTTGATAGCAGAGCTGGGTGGGCACCTGGTCCTCGTTCAGGATCTCATTGATGGTTGAACAGTCTACTTCTGCCCCCACATCCTATGGTCATACTTTTCCAACTGACATACTGCTATCTTCAACAAAACATGACTAGTTTGATATCTCCTAAACAGCATGACAACAGAATCTTCAAACAAGAATCTGATTTTCTTAACCAAAAAAAGTGCAACCCGCCAAGTCGAGAAATTTAGACTATTGCTTCTTTATTTATACTGCTTCTGGTTTTCCTGATTATTTAGGCTGACAGGTCAGTAATAATAAAGGTGCCTGTTTGGATACCTTTTAAAAGTTTATAAAATCATGAGGAGCATAGATAAGGTGAATAGCCAAGGTGTTTTCTCCATAATAGGGGAGTCCAAAACCAGAAGGCATAGGCTTAAAGTGAGAGGGAAAATATTTAAAAAGGATCAGAGGGACAACTTTTTCATGCAAAGGGTTGCTTGTATGTAGAATGAACTGCCAGAGGAAATGGTAGATGTGATACAGTTACAACATTTAGAAGACATTTGAAAGGCACATGATAGCAAAGGTTTGTAGGGATTATGGGTTAAACACAGGCAAATGTGTCTAGTTTGGTTTAGGAACCCTGGATGAGATGGGCCAAAGGGTGTGTTTCCGAGGTATATGACTCTACATGAGAGCTTTCAGAAGTGATCATTGGTACACATTCCAGTTGGCAGGGTGTGAATTGTGTTATCCCTTGGGATTTTGTACTTGAATTATGCATTATACTCATAAATGACATGGAGACATCTGTATCATTTTGTTGCAAAAGATTAAAGTTCGGCAGCACAGAAGCAGATCTGAAGATGGTTGTAGGGGTGTCCAAGTGCTGAGGTAGCTGGTAGGGAGGCCTAATTTAGTTTTCTTGAGCTACAGATGCTTTCCAATCCTCAAGCACTCATCCTTTAAGCCCCTTATCCCACACTCTCCAAAGGCCCTTATAAACACCAGACCAATGTATACCAATGACCTCAGGAGTCATATGCTGATGAAATAAAATAAAATTCCAATGCAGACTCAACTATATGTATTTGATAGGGAAAAGATCAAGATTCCAACTTACGAAAGTCTATTAAAAGTTTTCTTTAAAATCTCAAGACACCCCCATAAAGATTAATGATCCTTTATTAGCTGCTTTAAACTGTCAATCAAAATATAAACTTAACCTCCCTGCTGAGACAACTCTAGCTTTTGGAAATAAACCAAGCATTCATAATGAGATCTTAGGGAAGTATTAACAACAGCTGTTGAGGCTGCTAGAACAAAGTTATTAAAGGGCTATCCATCCTTCAAAATTCTTCATAAATTCATGCTCCCCACACTGTAAGTTAAGTAACTTGCATCAATCAAAAATGAGGTCTTTTCAAATGGACCTACTGAGTTCAGGCTTCTCACAGGAGGGAATCCCATCACACGCCTTTCCCCCATCAGCGAGAAATGACAATTGTTAGGAATGGGTGAAGTCGGAGGGTGGGGGGGAGTGCGAATATTGTTTCTCAAAATGTTGAGCTTTAAAATTTAAAAGTGCCTTCAGCAGTGGTTCTGTCATTTTGAAGGAGGAGATCATCCACTGAGCAACCTGTGGCCTCAGGTGAAGTCAAGCAGGCAGGGAGGGTTTCAAGTCCTACTGACAGCACTCATCTCCTGCTGTGCTCCTGAGCAGCTACCTTTTGATATCCAATGTTTGAGTTGGGTTGGGAAAAAAGGGCAGCACGGTGGCTGCTTCGCACAGCACCAGGGAGCCGGGTTCATTTTCACCCTCGGGCGACTGTCTGTGTGGAGTTTGCACGTTCTCCCCATGTGTCTGCGTGTGTTTCCTCCAGGTGCTCCAGTTTCCTCCCACGGTCCAAAGATGTGCAGGCTAGGTGGATTGACCATGGGGAAATTGCCCGTACTGTTCAGGGGTGTGTAGATTAGGTGGGCTGTAGGGGTGGGTCTGTGTGGCATGTTCTGAGGGTCAGTGTAGACTTGTTGGGCCAAAGGGCCTGTTTCCACACTGTAGGGATTCTAAGACAAAATGGCTTGATTGACTGAAAAATTCCCATTGGCCTCTGACAACAAGCCCTATTGGCCTTTATCTACTGCTTGTGCATGCGTAGCCAAACTGTCTCTGAACCAAACTCAGAGAGAATGTCAAAAGGACAATCTTGCAAATCAGTGCACTTGCTGACAGCACAGACTTCTGCACCAAACAAACGGGAATATCGTTTCCATCAGGTACAGGAGATTAAGGGTTGAGAGTTGTTAAAAAAGATTAAGGAATGTAAATAGGCAGATAGAGGAAAACGTAGAACACAAATGGCAAACCAGAAAGTGAAATGTGGCTCACTGAGGAGTGATGCTGGGGAGTGCTACACCATATGCACGTACACACGTACACATACACAGGCATGCAAAAGGTAGTGGAAATCTGGAACTCTCTCCCTCAAAAAAAAATTAATCCAATTCAATTGAAAAGTTCAGAGCTAAGGTCAATAGTTTCAGATAAAATGAAGTTAAAATGCAGAGCAATCAGAATCTATTGAAGGCAAGACAGAGAACGAGGGGCTGAATGGCCTTCCATTCCTATTTTTCTGTTATTCAAATCAAATATTAATTCTTAAGTTTTAATTGCTTTAAAATAAGTTATAAGAAACATTTATTTTAGTAAGCAACACAGATGACAGAAGTGCAAACTAGAAAGCCCTGTTATTTGGTTCCTGACCCGTATTGGATCAAATTAACATGTAGCACGTGAACCTCAAAGCTATTCCCACAAAGCCAGGCAACATACCAAGGTAAACGTACATAAAATGGAAAAAAAAATTGATTTTTTTTGAGTGAATATGAACTTAATCTATTTTCTAACAAATAAATGAAATTATGAAAGATCTATTTTACAATGTTAAGTGCAACTGCATTTAAGTCCCTTTTACAGCAGTCAATGAAAACAATAAATTCCTTGAAATGGTTTATAACATTGGATAATCTGATCCATTATATACCATTGATCCAGTATCCAATGCTGAGAGATCACAGCACTGTTAATTGAAGTTTATTTAACCCACAGGAAATAAAAGCAACATCATGCCCAAGCACACACGATCAGGACATTCGACATCTCTGACATTAACTCATTGGCTACAACAGACACTAATTAGACTCATCTTCTAGGTCAAGTAGTAGAGCACTTGACTCTCAGGCAGAGATCACAAGTTGAAGATCCAGGGTTACTAACCACTTGAATTTGATTTCCTTGGTTGAGTGAGATTTGTCAGCTTTAAACTGTACCCCTTAAACCTTCTGTTTGCACAATGACATTATTCTACTGTAGGGCAGAGGAAGGGCAATCTAAGGCTGTTTCAAAACTCAGCTTCTAGCTTCCCATGGACAACTCCACCGCCTGAGAAAAATGGCTGACACGTGACGCTAAGCAGCTTTTATGGTGAGGAAACTGACAGGAAAATCAGGACGTTGCTTCGCAATGTTGCTTTGGATCAATGATGATCCAATAGGTACGGCTAATCTATTACAGCAATGCTAAAAGACTGGAATATGATGAAACCCCCACGGGGAAATTGTACGGACATCCGACAAGTTAGCATGTGAAATGTGATCAACTCAATTTTAATTCTCCCTCCAATGTAATGTCTTCAGTTGGCCAAATGTTGTTTCTCATGGCTCTTTTGCAGGGGTGCTAGGGTTTAAGGGTGGTTGGAAACTTCACCTGGCAGCTTTGCTTCAATTGTAGAGACTGCAGAAAAGATTGCCAATTAAAACTCTCAAACCTAAAAGGCACATCAAGGACATGAAGATACACCCCAAATTTTCCAATCAGGTCAGGAAACCACCCCCACAAGTGGCTAACTCTTAGTCGATGCAAGGACGATTCACAGTAACAAATCCCCTCCAAAAGCTGTTCTCTGGTAGCTCTGCTCCAAATAAAAGTCACTTTTAATTTAACAACCTTCAAATACCACCTCCACCTTGAAGCACTCAGTCTCTTATATGGCCTCGCAACTCTTGGCTCTGACAGTGTTGCTAACCGATTCATCAGGGCCAATAGGCCTCCTTCTGCTGGTTTTCAACTCCTAGAAGCCAACTCGCTGACTCACTATCCTGAACTGGCTGGTGTGCACACACCTTTGATTTTTTTAATTGGTTGGCCAAACTGTGGCACTGAGCCTCCAGTGTCACAGAGAAAGAAACAGTCCTGCTGTCAGTAGTCGGATCCCAAAACTAAAATTGATCCACTGCAACTTCATAAAAAGAGATGACTGAAAATATTCCAAGATCCAAGTGTACATTGAAACCATAAAAATGTCCACAAAAATCACTTTCTACAATAATACATTTTTCATCAGGTCTTAAATATTTGCAAACTTAGTGTCTGTGGAAGTCTGTTTTCCTTCCTTTGCTTGATGTATGGAGCTTTAAATTCTTTAACAGACCAATTGTTTTGGGGAGACAGTGCTGTTGTGAGAAGTGTTACTGGACTAGTAATCCAGAGACCCAGGCCAATTGATGACAAGCACTTGGCCAACTGTGAACTGAAAGTCACAGAATACCTACAGTGTAGAAGCAGGCCATTGGCTCACTGAGCCCACATCAATGCTCTGAAGACTGTCCCAACCCCCTCACCACTCTTTAACCCTGCATTTCCCATGTCTAATCCAGCTAACCTACACATCTCAGACTGTGGGAGGAAACCAGAGCACATGGATGAAACCCACGCAGGCATGGGGATAACTTGCAAACTTCACACAGACAGTTGCCAGAGGCTGGAACTGAACCCCAGTTCTGGCGCTGTGAGGCAGCATTGCTAACTATTCAGCCACTGTGCCGTCCCTATAGTCATTGCCCAACTGGAACTGGAACTTTACTGATAATTTTGCTACCCAGGGACTAACTGAAGTTCATCTTCAAGCACCACTGCCATCTCAACCCCAACCCCTCGCACATCCTCGAGAACACCTCCCAATTGATCTTCAGACATGGTCATTTCATTGAAGTACATGCTATGACTCTATACAATGTATTTTCTGCATAAGTTGTTGGCACATGCCAAAGGTACAACATTGACATCACCCAGTGTCCAGAGACCTGTCCACGCTCTTAACTACCTAATGTCTCCAAATGTGACAACATGCATGAATGCACTTTTCAGAACAATATAAAAACTGGCTCGTCACTTACATGGGGTGGGAGTGGGGTAGTTTCTTGATTGTATAACAACAAGACTTTTGTTGAGCCCCACACCTTAACACCTTAGGCACCACAAACGCGACCATATCCAAATAATACTGAAGTTGGTTTTGTATTTATTTCTCCAGCACTTTGGATCTTACAAAGTAGAAACAAATGCCATTTTTTTCTTTTTATTGTAATGCTACTCTGAAACAGCCTACCTACAGAGAAAAACAAAACAAGAAACCTACTGGACAGCCTCCTTTAAATAGCTTTCATACACCCACACCTTTAATAAGTTAAACTTGGAACATTAACTTTCCCAGTTGGGGTCAGCACGTGTCAATCCGGAATATGGGCTCTTAATGAAATATTGTTTTTGTTTTGGAAATATGCAACTAGGAATTTTCTGCTTGGATCTTTTCCCGATCTGCTATCAGAAAAGTAAGGCCCACTAGATCATTTAAAGAATCATAGAATCCCTACAGTGCGGAGACAAGCCATTCGGCCCACCTAGTCACGACGGACCCTCCGAAGAACATTCTGCGCAGACCCAGTACCACAACTTTATCCCTTCACCTCCCCACATCTCCCTTCCCCTTCACATGGCTAACCCACTTAACCTACACATCCTTTAACAGTATGGGACAATTTAACATGGCCAATCCACCTAATCTGCATGTCTTTAGGCTATGGGAGGGAACTGGAGCACACAGAAGAAACCCACACAGATGCCGGGAGAAAGTGCAAAATCCACACAGGCAGCCACCAGAGGCTGGAATTAAACCCAGTTCCGTAGTGCTGTGAGACAGCAGTGCTAACCACTAAAGCCCTTTGTTACCCTAAGAAATTACACACCAGCAGTATGTCCTTTCCCTTAAACCGCCTGCAGAGGTTGTGGGGGTGGGGCGGGGGGAGATTAATGAAATCTACATTGGGTCTTGTATTAAAAACTGCTTAGTGATAGTCTTAGATGATACACCTTTCACAGTGTTAGCAATCCCAATATTAAACAGCTGAAACTAATGTCTGCTTCCACAGGTTGCTTGTTTACAGACATACAGGTCACCCATATGCAATGTACTGTTGATTTATTAGTTCGTACACAGTTAGATGGGCCTTTTGTTCCTAATATCACTGCACAAACACAAAGTTTGTTCCGGTTAAATCCCTCCAGATAATTAAATGCTGCACTGTACTGGATTTTCACTTCTGGACCAAAAGTCCAATTTTACTAGGGAAAGAGGCAAGGCGAAGTCCTTCTTCCATCTTAGCTGCTTCGTTTATTGTCAAGTTTCCATGGTCACAGATGGTCAACATTCAGAAAATCAAGTCTGTTGTGTGTAGGCTAACTTCAACTGGTGCCTTTTTTTTGCTGATGGCTGAGGAGACTAATCCAAGAGTAGCACATTCTTTCACAAATCTCATGTGAAGCGATTATCAGGAGCCATTCGAGGCATGGTCTGTCACCTGCCGCCAAGCTGCCTTAGTTACTGATTGTTATAGTGGTGCATTATTCTGATAGCAGTGAATAAATTAATGCTTAGGTCTGCATGTCACACTTGCAAGAATCCTGGAAGCAGAGCTTTAGGAGTTTCCTTTTCATTCCAGCAACCTTGCCATAATGAAAATCCTTGAGAATGTGACTATCTTCAACCCTGTTAGTATGTCCAAGCCAACAAAGTTGCTTGTGCCAAAATACTTGGGAGATTTATGTTTGAGAGCACTATTGCTTTCATAATTTCATCCTTTCATTAGGAGGCCAGTTTGTGCCATAAACAGAGGAGGTTCAGCTTCTATTTCTTGAGAATTCTAAGTCACCCACGATTCACAGCTGCACTGCAAAATTTTATGGTCATAATACCCCCTTGATTAAGTGAATTTAGACCTCTATTTATTTCATTTGTAGTAATGACATCCCATCTCCTGTATCTTGATGCCTCAATTTTACAGTGATCCTGACTGCTTCTGGGTTCTAACCCACCATTGTTTCTGCTGATTTTAAACTCTCAGAAAGTTATTTCCAGACTGAATACTATTCCTATGATATAACACAGAACAATTTGACATTTCACATGTTATTCCATTTTCTTTACCTGCATTTAAAACAATTTTTTTTGGTTCTTCCTTTTCACATTACTATTGCAGATTTTCCTGCTTCATGCACTATCCTTGAACCAAAGCTTATAGCACATTTACAATCTCATCAGACTTCTGCAAATGTTGCTTACAAGCTAGTCACTAGAATAGTCACAAGGGCAACAATATCTTCCCACTTTTCTTGCTTTTATGCTCCTGCTTTGACTCACCTCCCCTGTTGACTAAAAGGTAAAAATCACAAGCTTGGAATAAATAAAATCCATTTATACAAGCCCCTTTTGTAACATCAGGATGTCACAAACCCTTTAGCCAATGAAGAACTTTGAACTGCAGCCCTTGTTGAAAGGTAGTAAATGCAGCAGCCAAAATGAACACAAATTTCTCACAAGCAGCATTGTGACTGGACATTGTTTCTTTTAGTGTTGTTGAGAGAAAAATAAATATCGGATAGTTAGAATCGTGTTATGGGACCTTATGTCCTTAGTTTAATACGTCATCTGAAACACTGCGCCCACAGCATTAATTATAGCACTCTCTCAGTCCTACGCTGAGTGTCAGCTTAGACTTTGTTGCTCAAGTTATGGACCTCGGACTTTCTGATCCAGGGAGAGCATAATTCACTGTATCATGTTCACAGGAGGAGAAACAGACCAAAAAAAGCAACTACTCAACTACCCAATTACAGAGAACCTCTATTCAAAAGCTAAGTGGCTCAGAGGCCTTTACTTTCCTTTCAGTTACCATCACTTTGAAATTAAAAGGAAGGAAATGAGACAAGCAACATGTTAAAACTCTCACCCTCATTTTCAAGACTCTTCCTATCTCAATAAACCTTCTTCAAGCTGACAACATACCTGCACCAATCTAATTCTGGTTTCAAGAATGCCTGATTTTAATTATTTCATTATTAGTGGCCTTGTCTTCACCTGCATATTTTGGAATTCCTTTTGACAATCTCTCCCCTTCATTTGTTCTTTCCTCCTTTAAGATGCTCCTAAAGCATTACTTTTATGTAGTCATTTTATGTGGTCATTTGCTCTAATATCACCCTTCATGGCTCAGTACATAATTACACAGAACCAAAAACCATTTGAAAAACATTCAATGTATTCAATAATATTGAATAACATTGATTCAATGAATGCAATCAGGAACTGGTAAATGGTGATCGTTAATGACTAAAGATCAAGAGACCTTCTTTAAAGAAAGCGGAGGAGCTAAGAAAGAAAATGCAAAGTTACAGGGATAGGGTAGGGTGGTGGGTCTGGATGGGTGCTCATTGGAGGGGTCAGTGTAGACTTGATGGGCTGAATGGTCTGCTTCCACACTGAAGGAATTTTATGATTCGATGCCAATTCAAACACAAATTGGTACTTCGTGCCCCTGAACCAAATCAAACTAAATATGTTAATGTGTTGGAAATACAAGTCTGAAAAATATTCCTGAACACATTCCTCCTCTTTGCTCTTCATCATGTTACTATTCCTCTTCAAAGCCACCCATCCCTACTCCAACTCTATCTCAATGGTTTTTGCATTTTTCTGTGATTACATTGCAAATTTTCTTCTCTATTCATTTCCTAAGTTGGTGGCCAATAGAATACATACAGTAATGTAATGATTATGAACTGTTTCTTAATTCGAACTAATTAGATCCTGTACTTTACTCAATATTGAGTTACTTTTCTATATTGCTCTATTTTCCTGAAATCAATATTTTGACTCCTCCAACATTCTTTCCTGAAGTTCTTATATCGAGTAATATTATGTACCCACTTCTGTCCTTTCAGGAGCCAGGTCTCCATTATCATTGTCGTAACATAATTCTCACATGGCTACTTATTTACCACATAAAAACCAAAAGAAGTGTAGATGCTGGAAATCAGAAACAAAACAGAGGTTGTTGGAAACAGAGGTCTGGCAGCATCTGTGGAGATAAATCAGTGTTAATGTTACTGTTTAATGTTTAATACATTAATGTATTAATGTTTCAGGTCCAGTGACTCTTCTTGAGAATGCTGAGCCCTTCTCGCATGTCTTCACCCATATGTTGTGTTTTATCAATGCTGAACCTTAGACCATTTATAAACTCAGAAATTCTACAGTGCAGAAAGAGGCCCTTTGGCTCATCAAGTCCACAGCAACACTCTAAACAGCATCCCACCCAGGCCCACATCCTTACCCCATTCCAGTAACCTGGCATTTCCCATGGCTAAACCACCTAACCTACACATGCCTGGAAACTATGGGAAATTTAGCACAGACAATCCACCTAATCTGCACATTTTTGGATTGCAGGAGGAAGCCTGAGTATCTGGAGGAAATTCATGCAGATATGGGAAGAATGTACAAACTCCACATAAGCAGTCACCCAAGGGTGGAAACGAACCCGGGTCTCTGGCACTGTGAGCCACTGAGCTGCCTTCGGTGGCCGAGGCAGGGAGTAATCCAGAGATTATCTTTGGAGATCCTGCATACTTGTCTTGTTCTGATTCTGTAAATTCTGTGGAGAGGAGCTTTATTTAGCTTATTGGTATTGGACCAAGAATTCTCAGAGTATACTTACTGCAATGACCCAGTGTTATCAGTGGCCTAGCATTAGGGAGTCAAGATACCATCCTTTAATGAAGTCCAGAAGCACAATTGTTTTCTTATCTATGGAATTGCAGATCACTATTACTTTCCCAGAGATGGTAGGACTGCCGATGCTGAAGAATCTGAGATAACAAGGTGTAGAGCTGGACGAACAGTTGAGAAGAAGGGTCCAGACCCAAAATGTCAATTTTCCTGCTCCTCTGATGCTGCTTGGCATGCTGTGTTCATCCAGCTCCACACCTTGTTATCTCAACTATTGCTTTCCCAGTTTTCTTTTCCTTTTCCTAACCCTTGCATCACTACAAAATGTCTGCTTGATGCTTCCTAAATAATAAACACCCACCCATACTCTGCAAGTTTGGCTGCCAGGCACTTGAAGCGTACCAATACATGATGCATGCTGCAATCATTTTGAGAGGAAGCCTCAAACAGGAGCTTATGTTCCCTATTTGTATGTAACTGAGTAACGATCCCAGAAGCTTTCACTGAATCCAGACATAAGCCAGGCATGAAATGAGGATTACCCATCAGCCGCCATATTGAAGATGGATATGGCTATTTTTCACCTGGAAGTGGACACAAGGCCATCAAATCTCATGTCCTATATCCTTTAATACTTTTACAGCACATGGTACCATGAAAACTAGGAATTTAGTTTGCCCTTCATAGGTAATTGAAATATACAGTTTGATGGTGTGGTATAGCAGATTAGAAGCAGGCTTTGTGCTGGACTTGGATTATTTTAGTATCCCAAAGTCTAAAATGTGTCAATGCATGTGCATCTTTGCTGTACCACACCCTGTATCTCGGCAATAATCATTGCTTTATTTCTTTCCCTCCTTTATAAAGAGTTGCCGTATTCTATTTGATAGCAGAGTTTGCTGCATTGAGATTGGGATCTCACTTACAAAGGGAGCTTCAGGCATTTAAGGTTAATCTTGAACATGTAAAGGCAGATCTTGGATGTTCTCAGACATAACAAAATCCATCAACAGTGACACAAGGCAAGCACATGTTAGATGCCTGCCCCTAGTTAGTCTGAAGGAATGGGCATGATGCTACACACCTAGCACTGCAGGATCTGGGACAAGGACTAAAATTCCTTATAATTGGACACAATATTCCTTTAAACCATAACATAGCCTACTATATTTTGGAATATATTATGCCTAGATAAAAACAAAAATTGCTGGATGAGCTCAACAGATCTGGCAGCATATGTGGACAGAAATCAGAGTTAGCGTTTCGGGTTAAATGACCCCTAATCAGAACTGACATGCTCTGAGGAAGGGTCACTTGACCTGAAACGTTAACTGATTTCTCTCCACAGATTCTGCCTGACCTGCTGAGCTATTCCAGCAATTTCTGTTTTTGTCTCTGATTTGCAGCATCTGCAGTTCTTTCAGTTTTTATATATTATGCCTACATGACATTCGACTGTGGGACTTTATTATTGGTCACAATTTACAGGAATGCAGCTTTGGAACTTTTTTTTTGCTTAATGCAGGGAAAGAAGCCTCATATTTTCATATTTTTCATATTTTGCAAAGAACAGGCTGGTTCACATGCTAAAGTGTTCCTTCAGAACTAAAAGTCGTTTGCATGTTTCTTTTTAAACTGCAAAAACAGGTCCAACCTAGAATGACTGAGCATTCATTTTTGTTTTTGTTATCTGTCTAGATTTTTTTCTTATGAGTACACATTGGACCGATGAGCAGAGCCTGCTTCTTATCTCAGCATCAAAATGAATTGATTACACAAGACAAGCAGAACTGATGAGAACGTGTCACAGAAGGCAGTACCTATTCACTTAGGCAAAAGGAGTTGAATAGAACATTTAAAATAAGTTTGCTATGAAGTATAAACACAAAAGAATAGATTGTGTATTTTGATTAAAGTCTCTAACTTCCGGTCTTAAAATTCTAACTCCAATAAACTATAAGGTTAACTTTAATGGTAGATCAACTTGTAACAGTGGTACATAATTCCTCAATACCAGTGCAAAAACATCTCTGGGCTGAGCCTCATTTTAACTTTGGTCAACTGATTTCATGATGATTAGATTCAGCAACTACATTAATGGAATATCAAGCTAATTTCATGAACTCTGATTGTTATCTAGTCATCTCTGCTGAAACGGATGGGTGTGGGTCTCAGATTAGGTCAGCAGCAAGCCTGCCATGCTTGTCTTATCTCACATGGGCAAGCAACTGGAGGGCACTTGGCTCTGATGGAAGCGTGAAGAGGGGAGAGAAGGGGCAATAAGTTAGTAGGAAAAATACAGTAAAGCACAGGAAATACCTCTCCAAATCCATAGTGGGAGAAAAGAAAATCCTGTTGTTAATCATAATTTCACATATCTACAATATGTCTGTGAAAAAAAAAATCATTTTATAGTAACACCTGAATTTTGGCATTTGTTATTTTTAATATAAAGGATCGTGAGACTTTCCACACCGAATAGAATGCCAAACATATGATCAAAGAGGAATTAAACTGGCTGTAAACCACTTCAAAATGATAGAACAACTAAATCAAATAAATACTTGGGTTAATAATTCTGAGATTTTCTATTACAAATTGTGTAGATTCTAACTTCAATTTTAAATGGCACTTAGGTTACTTTACCTACTGACCAAACTCTATGCAATAACATCAAATATTAGTTGATTCCAATCTTTGAGGAAAGAAAACAAAAATCACCATAATCTGTCTTGGTACGAAAGGAAGTGACCTCCTCTAACATTTCATGGAGTTGTACCTACAGTAGCTGTGTGGAGATGAAGAGAAGCACAGCCTGTATTGTTCTAGGCTCAGTAGGTCAAAGAGGAGTTGTATTGGGAATTAAGAAAGTTGAGGAAACTAACTTAGAAGAAAGAAAACATACAACAATAACTTTATATTTTCAAAGACTTTTTTAAAAAAACATATGATCAAATACTGAAGGCAACAATGGAAACCAAACTGCCACAAAAATGTTATGTGACTGAAACCTGTTTTCAAAGACTTCTCTATATTCTAGGTTTTGCAGAAAAAGGAGGTTTTGGATAGAGATTGTGCTGAGCTGCACTAGACCAAAGACTCTTGTTTTTTTTTGTCACCAATGGTGGGGTAAGGAAAGCAGGGATGCCAGAACTGAAGGGTAGAAAAGGAGGACTTGCACCTGGAATAAAATAAAAACAAAGTGCTGGAGAAACTCAGCAGGTCTGGCAATAATGTTAGAGAGAGACAAAAATGGTGAATGGCTGAGGTGCTGGCGTTAATGGCCAGGGAACTGTATTAGGGAAAAAACATAAATCAATATTCTCAATGTTCAGTTGAAGTAAATATTAATTCACCTGTAATTTGATGTTAGACAGCTGAGTGATATCACAGAGATAATTGCAAGGTCAAAATAAGTATAGTGAGAAAGACAAAAAAAGGTTTCATCAACATTCATGTCATAATTTACCCCATGTAATTGAGAGACAGCATGGAGCTAAGAGTAGGAGACTAGGGACAAACATTTACACAGCTTAGGATAGCAGTGGATGATTATGACCAGAAACCATTGCTGAAAATATACCACTTGTGCTCAGGGTGCAATAATGCAATGGTAACCCTATGGAACTACATTGTGGGCAAGGGTTGGAAGAGGAATGCCCAAATTAAATGATGTAGAAGGCCCAAGGGAGACAACACACCACTATGACAGTCACAAAGGGTCACATGTGGCTCTGATGCTTTGTAAAGAACACAAGCTTGACTGAAGCATTTTAGTTGGTGAGGTTTGGAAACATTGGTGTAGGACTGGGTAATAACGATGAGAACGACAAGTTTAAGGATTTGAGAGTAGATGGAACTTACAGTTGGACTGAATGCTGGAGGTGCCAGAAGAGCTAGAATGGGCTTTTTGGGAGGAGAATTTTGATGGCAGTTTTGACAGGAAAGATGTGTGAACAGAGCAATGGAAAAGTAGTTGAGCTTCAAAACTTTGCAGGACAGGGGTTTACTTCGGCCTGAGTTTCACACAAGATCAGCTTGAGAGTTAAAGTGGAGACAAAAAGTGGCAGAGTGACTGCATCTAAATTTGTTTATGGTTTAAATGGGCAAAGATAGGGTTCACATCAGTAAATGGAAGATGAGTAATTTAGTTCAAACAAAAGCTTCAAAATACACTAGGCAGACAACATTTGCACAAACTTAATCATAAAATTGTTATAGTTGAACACCAGAAAAAGAGTAGAATTTTTTCCACATATGGGGGTGGTGGATGTGGGAAGGGAGACAGATGAATTATGCAAGAGGGAAGGAATTTGCAAGAGATCCTGGAAGAAACATAGAAAATAGGTGTGGAGTAGGCTATTCAGTCCTTTAAGCCTGTACCACCATTCAATATGATAATGACCGATCATGCAATCTCAGTATCCCATTCCCGCTTTCTCTCCATACCCCTTGATCCCTTTAGCTGCATGGGCCACGTGCAACTTCCTCTTGAATGTACCTAATGAATTGACCCCAACAGCTTCCTGTGGTGGAGAATTCCAAAGCCTCACAACTCTGAGTGAAGAAATTCTTCCTCACCTCAGTCCTAAATGACTCAGCCTTTATTCTTAGACTGTGGAGAAGTTATGAAATAAGGAGGAGATATTAAGAGGCTGACAGTTGTAGGGGCTTCAGTTTTGACAGGAAAAGAAAGTCTTCACCCGCAAGTGGTAGTTAACCTACTAGACAACTAAATGGCATAATAAGTCCACTCAGCAGAAGCTAACCAGATTTTAAGTTGGGTCGAGAGCTCCCACTGAGCAGCAGACAGAGGTTGTATGTAGGATTAGGAAAGAGCTCTCCCCTGCACTTGCCATGTCCAACAATAAAGCTATTGGCCTCAACCATGAGGCACCCTCTCTTTTACCATCATCACTGAAGGACCCTTTAGTGGACCACAGTTAAATGGTGCACGTGCACATTCAAAAAGGTCATTGCATCCAAGTCCAAGTTGGGTCAAGGCTCCAGAAATTTGTTATGTCCTGATCCCAAAACAAATGGGCATCAATTTATGCCAATTTACACACAGTTTTGTATAGCCAAAGGACCAGGAAATTTGAGACATAGATTTGGAATCGTTGGATATGAAGAGCTGCTCAGCACAGAGAGTGAAGGAAGAATGAAGAATTGGTGTGGAAGTTAATATGGAACAATGAGAAGGTTAAATAAGACAAAGCTTTCAAGAAAAAGGAACCAGTGACGGAAGAGGAAGGGTTGACCAAACCACCTCAGGAGTATTGTCAAAATATATTTCAATGTGAAACGCTTATTCAATGATTTTGCAAGACGTTTAAAGGAAGCCGTAATGCAACTACAATATTAATCAACCGTTAAAACAAAACATCAGCTAAGAGATCTCAATTCAATATTTGTGGTTGTAGTGGATAATAGCAACAGATAATTTTATGTTTAAGATGCTTAAAAATATATTTACCTGCCATTATTACAACATTCCCCTTCACCAACGAACATTTTGTCTATTCTATGCTATCTTAATTATTCAAGCTGACTACATTATGAAATACAAAATTGATGTAAATCAAGAAATAAAGAAATGAAAATCTTTGCCGTAGCACAAAGAAATTGTACCTCTTAGGGAACAGTGATACATTTTTAAAAAAAAGAGGTGATACTGGAATAAATGTGGGCCTTGCCATTTCTTGAAGAGAGATTAAAGGAGATGCAATTGACCAGTGGCAAATGGAGAGTGATGCACTGTCATCCTCAGGCATGGGCATACTATTACATCATAAAGATCTCTTTGATGCATTTGGGAGGAACTTTTGTCTGCATTAAGGAGACAGCTATCAGTGGAAAGGAGTATTTTTCCACTTCAGGCACCAGTGTCAATATCAAGCACTCCTAGGTCAGATGTAGATTAAAGGTCTCTATTCTCTGCAACAATGATCCTTCAGCCCAAGCTGAAAGGAGCACTCCTAAATCCGCAAGCATGAATTTATTTATTTCCTACATGAGCTATCTCTATCTTAATAGTTGTTTTTGGATATGGCCATCAATTTATGCCAATTTACAAGCAGTTTTGTACTGCTGATCCATAGCCACAAGCAATCGGGTTAATTCTGCCAAAATTACTTCTAGGTAGGGCCAGAAAGGAGACCAAGATACCAACAGGAGCACAGGTTCCAGTGTAAAAAGTTAGTAAGAGGGCTACCAGTAGTAAAACAATTGTGAAGCTACATCAAAAGGCCATGTGAAACAATGTAATGGAGCTGGGCTTTAGTGCACTTATTAATGCACTACAAATAGGGAAACAATTAAATTGAGAAGGTTGAAATCTTATCGCAACAAATAAAGATTCCTTCCTGTTTTAAAGTAATTCACTATGGAAACAAGATAAGACAAAAGGGTTAGAGGTATTATTTTAATACACTCAATACCATGGGTGCAATCTTCTGATAGCAGTGAAATTGACCAGTGACAAGACTAGAAGTGTGTGATACTACTACACATAGGCAGGAGGGCTGGTTCCACATGGTTATGGGGCAGCTAGCCAATTAGGGATTCATATGAGAAGCATGGGGTACCTTGTAGCAGAGTACTCAAAGTTGGTGTTCCCATTGTTACCTGTGCAGGTCAATAGTTCCACCACCATCTTTATAAAGGGCACACAGACAGGATTGAAGCATTATTTTTTCTTTTGGAGAGGAGGCTTTGGGACCATCAACAGCAGTGGAGAATATGAGGAATTAGCCGAGTCACACTTGATCCCATTTCTCAGTGTTTCTGCCATTTATGCCTGCATGCCCAGCTGCCAGGAATGTGCACCTTCACTTGAAATTCTTGCCTCTCCAAATCTGAGCACAATCATTCCTGAGCCAATAGCTGCTCCTTTCTCCCCTATCCTGCACCTGGATCCCGTTCCCCTGAGATGCTGCCACTTCAGAAGTGGCAAGTGACCAATGCACAAAGAGTGACCTCTCAGTTCAGTGATGCTTCCCTGCAGGTTTGACCCCAGGCCATTTGAAAATGCAAGGTAGCCCAGCTGGCCAGGCTGCCTAGATAAAGATGCAATAACAGTTAGCAGCTGTGGGGTCTGAACAGGAACCTGGGTCCAGAGCAGGAAGAGGATGGTTGACTTCCTGCACTCCACAACAGGAAGTAGCGCCAATGCAAAGTGTCTCATTTATAGGGTTTCAACCAATACAAATATTCAAGTAGCGGGCTAACAACAGTCAGGAGATTATGTTGCAGTCCTTAGCAACAGTTGGAATGTATGGACTGAATGCGTGTAAATCAGTTATAGAGTCATACAGCACAGAAACAAACCCTTCAGTCAACATGTCCATGCCAACCAGACATCCCAATCTGATCCAGCCGCTTCTACCAGCATTTGGCCCATATCCCTCTAAATGCTTTCTATTCATGCACATCCAGATTCATCCAGATGCCTTTTAAATATTGTAATCATACCCACCTCTACCACTTCCTCTGACAGCTTGTTCCATACATACACCACCCCCTGCGTTAGAAAAATTTCCTGTATGGTCCTTTTTAAATCATTCCCCTCTCACCTTAATCCTATGCCCTTTAGGTGCGAACTCCCCTACCTTGGGGAAAGACTTTGGCTATTCATCCTTTTCATGTCCCCTATGATTTTATAAACTTCTATAAGGTTACTACACTTTGTTATGTTAAAGAGTGTGTGAAAGCGCGAGAGTCAGCGCATGTGTGCACATGTGTATGAGACAGGGATTGCGGTGTGTGCATTTGTGTGGTTACACAATCTTTCTGTCTGCCTTCAGTAGGAAAAAAAATGCACAAGTCCAAGAACTGCTTTATGACAGATGGATATAGAGCAAAAAATTGACTGTTTCAGAATTAGAGGCGTGGGAAGAGGGCGAGTCAAATTGTGCACAATTGTAAATGGAGAGTGTGAAGCTGGATGAACACAGCAGGCCAAGCAGCATCTCAGGAGCACAAAAGCTGACGTTTCGGGCCTAGACCCTACATCAGAGAGGGGGATGGGGTGAGGGTTCTGGAATAAATAGGGAGAGAGGGGGAGGCGGACCGAAGATGGATAGAGGAGAAGATAAGTGGTGAGGGGAGTATAGGTGGGGAGGTAGGGAGGGGATAGGTCAGTCCAGGGAAGACGGACAGATCAAGGAGGTGGGATGAGGTAGTTGGTAGGAAATGGAGGTGCGGCTTGAGGTGGGAGGAAGGGATGGGTGAGAGGAAGAACAGGTTAGGGAGGCAGAGACAGGCTGTACTGGTTTTGGGATGCAGTGGGGGGAGGGGAAGAACTGGGCTGTTTTGGGATGCGGTGGGGGGAGGGGAAGAACTGTGCTGGTTTTGGGATGCAGTGGGGGAAGGGGAGATTTTGAAGCTTGCGAAGTCCACATTGATACCATTGGGCTGCAGGGTTCGCAAGTGGAATATGAGTTGCTGTTCCTGCAACCTTCGGGTGGCATCATTGTGGCACTGCAGGAGGCCCATCATGGACATGTCGTCTGAGGAATGGGAGGGGGAGTTAAAATGGTTCGTGACTGGGAGGTGCAGTTGTTTATTGTGAACTGAGCAGAGGTGTTCTGCAAAGCGGTTCCCAAGCCTCCGCTTGGTTTCCCCAATGTAGAGGAAGCCACACTGGGTACAATGGATACAGTATACCACATTGGCAGATGTGCAGGTGAACATCTGCTTAATATGGAAAGTCATCTTGGGGCCTGGGATCGGGGTGAGGGAGGAAGTGTGGGGGCAAGCGTAGCACTTCCTGCGGTTGCAGGCGAAGGTGCTGGGTGTGGTGGGGTTGGAGGGAAGTGTGGAGCGAACAAGGGTGTCACGGAGAGAGTGGTCTCTCCAGAAGGCAGACAAGGGTGGGGATGGAAAAATGTCTTGGGTGGTGGGGCCGGATTGTAGATGGCGGAAGTGTCGGAGGATGATGCGTTGTATCTGGAGGTTGGTGGGGTGATATGTGAGAACGAGGCGGTTCCTCTTGGGGCGGTTGTGGCGGGGGCGGGGTGTGAGGGATGTGTTGCGGGAAATGCGTGCCTTCCAGAGTGTCAGCAGGTCCTCCATCTCAGCAGTAGATGCTGAGGCTGCGCTTAGGCTAATGGAAAGAGAAAAATAATGAAACAAATTGTAAGGGCACAAATGTCTCTTCATTATTTGGATACAATACATATGAAGAAGCTTTGGAACACTTCATTCATGTTGGTTCAATGGTCAATATGTTGAGTGTTGTACAACTAACAGGTGTAATAAAAGATATCGTATTTCATGCTGGAACAACAAGGATATGGTTGAACAAGCCAATGTGGTTAGCTTTGTTGCTCACAGCGCCAAGGACCTGGGTTTGATTCTAGCCTCGGGTGACTGCCTGTGTGGAGTTTGCGCATTCTCCCAATGATTGCATGGATTTCTGCCATCTGCTCCAGTTTTTTCCCATAGTCCAAAGATGTGCCTGTTAGGCAGATTAGCTGTGCTGAACTACCTATCGTGCCCAGGGATATGTAGGTTAGGGGGATTAGCCATGGGAAATGCAGGGTTACAGGGTAAGGGGGTGGGTGTGAGGTGATCTTCAGAGGGTTGGTAAGGCCTCAATGGGCCGAAAAGCTTGCGTCCACACCATAGGGATTTTACGATCTTATGAATGATGGGTAATCTGTGCCAAATGTAACATTATTTGTTGCATCTCAGAATGACTGGCATCTGAATATCATTATGTGGGCAGACTAACATCCTGGGCAGCCTTTAGAAGGTCAAGGATTTGGCACCTGGCCGACAGATAGCAAGTAGTCCTCACCTGCTCTGCATTCATTCAAAGCTGTTGTCTAAGCACTCCACGTCTGAGATGTACCACATATGGCAGGCGAAATCAGCACAGTTCTTTGTCTACTGTATTTAAACTCTCATCCGGCAAAAGGAAGCAGGAGCTGTTTCTTCCTCTTCTGCATAGATTCACTCACAATACAGAGTACAGTAAAAATGTAGATTACTCTTCCTTTCAAGAAATCAGCCCCTTTCTAGTGAAAACTCGTTCTGAAATATGTATCCTAACCTTTCCCCATTTAGTATTAGCTGTTCTTAATCACACGTACACACTCAATTGACACACAAGTTGCAACTTTAGCACTGAGCAAGGCATTGCCAGCACTTGGAGAATGTGTCATTGATGCATTGGGATTTGGAAGCATGTCCTACATTCAAGTGCAAATAGAAATACATAGAATACACAATCATGCTAACTGCTAGGGCCTGCAGACTTCCTTCTAGGTGCCAGAGGTTGTACTAAATGTATTCAAGTGGTCGGTTAGGGGTGCTTCAGCTCTGATGGCACTTCTGCCATGATTCTTCTTCTAACAGCAGAAGAGATCTTGCAATGGCATAAAGCTGGCTGGTATCTGGTTGCAAGGAGTGTATCATGGTTCTGTCCAGCACACCACTCAGTCACTCTGACTTCTGGAGCTGCAGCTGTATCACCTCGTCCATCAAGCAGCTTCTTCTTTTTCTTCACCGTGTAAAGAAACATCAGATTTTCAATGGGAGTGCATTTGGGTGTTCTGTCTTTAAGGCGTCTCCCTTTTGTCCTGAGCTCTTTTGAACAATGGGGAATTCCATATTTAACATCAATCACACTCTGGTGTCTCCCTCCTCTAGCATGGTTAACTGCATGCTGGAGGTTCACTGCAGGGAGCTCTTGATGCTGTTTGTGGACACATTTCAGTTTCACTGCACAATGGAATTGTCTTTGGCCTTCCTGCCATCATCCTCAACTCTCACTCCATCACTCTTCCTGCCTTTGGTGATCTTCTACCCACTGTCATTGTACCTACGCAGCTAGCGTCAATTTGAGCTTCCTTGAGCTTGCCCCCTTCCCTGCTATCCTTCATTGTCAAACCTCCCTCTGTTACCCTAGAGTGTCAGGACTTCAACGCTGACCTTCTCTGTACAACTTTAAACCAACCCACAATCATGTTTGGCCCATTGTCTTTCAAATTCCTTTATTGAAACTGTTTGTTCTAATCAATCTGTTCAGGGATATTATTACACACCTGTGCAGCAGGTGGGATTTGAATCCAAGCCTCATGGTTGAGAGGGAGGGGCACTACCACTGTGCCCTTTCCCCATCGTCTTTCAACACTGACCTTCAAAATTTAGTTCAACTTCCTCCCTCGGTAGCTGTGCCTCATCCCTTTTTAAATGCCACCACTTGATCACAATCAATGATGCCTCCTCAATTGAGGGAAACTCCCAATAGAGAATCATAGATCGCTTCCGGGGCAGAAAGATGCCTTTCAGCCCATCAAGTCTGCACCAAGACCCAAACAGCATCCTACCCAGATCATAGCCCCGTAACCCCACGTTTACCATGGCTAATCAAACTACCTGTACATTCCTAAATACAATGGGCACTTTAGCACAGCTAACCGGCCTAACCTGCAGGTCTTTGGACTGTGGGAGCAAACCGGAGCAAACCCATACAGACATGAGGAAAACATACAAACTCCACACAAATAGTCACCCAACAGTGGAATTGAACCCAGGTCACTATCGGTGAGGCAGCAGAGCTATCAGCTGAGCCACCGTGCCACTCTCAGATGAAACAGCAAATCCACCAAGACAACTATCTCTCCCTCTGCACTTTTGAAAGTTGCAAATCTGAAGACATGTGTTTCTTGCTTATTGATTGCAAAGAACAGGATATTTCATAAAAAAGAATGGCAGGAAGAATGTAAGATGAAAAAACATGTATGTCTGCATTTGTGAGTGTACAGAGGCGGAAAGAAAGGCTGGTGGGAGTGCAAGAAGCATAGGAAATCCTGTGTGTGGGAGTCTTCTGGATCTTTCTGCTGTTTTCCCTCTCTCTGGAGTGTGTGAATGTTGTATGAGGTACTGTAGATTGTTGTTAACACAAAGGCTTGGAACTAATTGTCTATGATTAAACAAAACAGCTTTGCAGTTATGCTTAGCTTCTTTAGTATACAGAAATTAAATCTGAAGGATATATTTTGGGCATAACTTTGTTTTCATATCTGAGATTCAATTTCTGTTTCATCACTGCCCATCTCATTTCATAACATCTGTTTGTTATTAGTCAAGGATTGACTTTTCCAAACAAATTCCAACAATTTTTTAATAAATAAAATAGGTAATTTTGATCTGAGGTCAGAGGCATACTTCGCTCTGACAAGGTTATCTGTCAATCAGCTCGCATGTGAGCATATTCCAAAGTAAGAGATTCCCAGTGCTCATTATTGGTATGCTCAATCCAGTAGGTCCATGCTACAGTAGGAAGACTGACTTTTGCCATTCCACACAGTTAAAATGACTGCACCCAGCCACACATTCTACCCTTGGGAGTTTCACAAGGCTCTCTCTTTTCCATCGCCACTCCTCACCCTTATGCACCTGCCCGCAGTTTTTGCTTTTGAAGAAAATTTCCAAACACCAGAGGATTGCTTAGAGAAAAATAAAGTTCACAAATTCTCATTTTCATCAGAAACTTTTGAAATCTGCTCATAAGATGCTTATACTGAACAGGCCCAAAATTTGTTCCGTTAGCAAAAAACAGAACTTTTGTGACGTCTGGCTGTGAGGGACTTATGTTGGTGGCAGAGAAAAAGTGATGAGTATAAAAGTGGCAAGTTAATCTTGACTGTTTTCCTCTCCTTTGAGCAATGTCTCAAACCACTTGAGAATGGGCAGATTCTCAAAGGAAAGGTAGCTTAAAAAGATTAAATTTCGCAGATATTTCATATGTACTCCTTTGATTCTGATGCCATTATTTCCACCATAGAATTTACATTATGATGACAAGAAACTATTTGGCTAAAATATTCTGATTGACATAATATACTTTAAACGAGTGTTATTGGAAGATTATTTTGTACCAAATGCCGCAGTAGAATACAAAACAATTACAATGTATTTACATTGGTGTTTACCCTGTACGATATAACAACATGCTGACTGCTTTTAGCTGCCTGTTCCCAAATCAGTTTAACCCATTTCCCTTCACCCACATCCAAGTCTATTATTGGACTGTATACTGACAAGCTTGTGCCTCAACTGTTAACTCTGCTAGTAAATTCCAGAACCTTACAGCTTTGTGTGAATTTGCTTTTCCTGCCTTCTGATCCGAAAATCTTTCACTCAATCTGAATGTATTAACTTTTATTTTAGAAGACGCAACTACTAGAAACAGTTTGGTTCTATGTATCCCATCCTTTGACATCTTTAAACACTTGCCTGATATCATCATCTAATGTGTCGTTTGAAGAAAAACAACTCGAGTTGAATTTTTCTTTGTATTTCCAAATACAGGCATTTTAGTCAATCTGTTTGAGACCCTTTCTAAAACTTCAATATTAGGAATTGAACATTTGCACCTAGTACTTTAACTGAGACCTTACGGTTTTATATTGGCTCATGTTGCCATATTGGTTTTTATAGAGATCCATATTTTATCTAGCTGTATTAATTCAATGTTATAATGATCTGTAAACCTGTAACCAATCTTCATAGCCTACCAGCCAATTTCACTGGTTCCTCCATGAATCAACTACACAATCAAGTGGTGGGTTTGTTTGTATACTATTAAACTTAAAACTTGGAAGCATATCAACATTCCTTCACAGTCACTGGGTCAAAATTATAGAATTGCCTCCCTAAGGGGCAACTGACAACATGTGGGCTCAGCAATTCAAGAAGACAGTTTACCACCACCACCTTGAAAAGGCCAACAAGGGAAAGACAATAACAATCCTGGCTAGCCACCAATGTCCGTGTTCCTTAAGCGAATTGAAAAAAAAACCTTCTTACTGCATATGCATTATCCGCACGGGGCATGCTCCCCTTACAGAGTTTCTATAAACGCATTTATCATATTTCATGGTGGGGGGACAATTTAATTTGTAAATTAAAGTTAATTGGTTGGGTAGGATACTTACCAAAAATGTCAGGAAGAATGTAAGATGAAAAAATATGCATGCCTGTGTGTGAGCGCACAGAGGAAAATAAATGGCTGGTGGGAGTGAAAGAAGGATGGGAAATCCTGTGTGTGGGAGTCTTCTGGATCTATCTGCTGTTTTTCCTCTCTCTGGAGTGTGTGACTGTTGTTTAAGGTACTGCTGTAGATTGATGTTAACACAAAATTGTCTATGATTAAACAAGATATGCTTTCATCTTATGCAATCCCATGTTTTGCTTCTTTAACATACAAGATAATAAATCGGAGGGATATATTTTAGGCATAACTTTGTTTTCATATCTGAGATTCAAGTTCTGTTTCATCACTGCCCATCTCCTTTCATAACATCTGTTTGTCATTTGTCAAGGATAGACTTTTCCAAACAAATTCCTTTTTTTAAAGAAGTAATTTTGACTTGTATTTCCAGTTCTACTGAATTAACTGACTTAACTTCACAGAACATGAAACATTATGAATGGGAAATCTTTTAAACAGACCCGAAACTACATGAATCCTACTAAAAAGCACCAGATCACTGATGAATTCAGAGTGAACTGAATTTAAATTTTTCACTGATGCAACATCAAATTCACTGAAGATCAAAAGAATTTCTCCAAATAATTTACACCAAAAATGTAGCATTTTTACAAAACCCTTTTTTGGAAATTTGTTATCCAATATTTAAGAAAATCTACAGCCCTAAAAACTCAAGTGCGCTGACAAGTGCAGGTCAAATTTTTAAAAACGTGTTTTAATCCCCCATGGAAGAACATTTATCCTTTAAGACATAGGGATAAAGATTTTAATGGTATCTTGCTTTGCAATTCAAAATAAATAAGGCAAAGATGAGTTCCCATCATCTCAGAACTAAATTACTGAGATTAAAAATATGTAAACTCTAAATTATGTATTCCATTTGCATATTACATTTCACTCTTAAATGCTGACATGGAAGATTAAGAAGCAGGATTTAATCCTGACCATCCTAATCCTTTAAATTACTGAAAACAGACATAAGTGCAGGTCTGCTGTAGTAAATTACCCGAAATAAAGCAAATTCAGAGTGAAAAGTGAAGCATATTTATATTACACTGATCTAAAAATCTTTTGGCTAAACATTTTTCTCCAAAATTGACTAAATTATACTATGGCTAAAAAGCCAGCTTCTCATACAAATGAGCAGCTTTATTTCCAAACAAATTCCCAAGCCTAAAATCATCTTGAATCTATTCATGTCAGTAATCAAGTAACTCAATCTTTGAGTTGGTAACCCTAGTTGTCCTGCCCCACCCTCATGTCTGCACATTCGTGTTGGCAAAATTTCTTCTAATACGATTCCTATTTTTACATAATTTTAATTTGGAAATATCAGAATGGAAGTGCAACAAATTAAATTACTTAAAAATTAACAGGCCAACATGGTGCCATTTGTAATAAGCAAAATATTGAGTTATGATATCTGGAAGGCCTAGTTCAATCGTTATTCACAGTGACAAATGAAGACTGAAACTTTCTTTAGAAAGTGGAAGGTGTTGAGGTTAAAACAAAAATTATTCCATATTTTTCTTCTTGTACTATATGCAAAATTATCTGAAGTATTTATACCCTGTTTCTCTGAAAAATACTTAGGTGTTGGCATTTGGTAATTTGGGTTTTGTGTTGATTTTCACTCCCAAAGTAACCACAAACAAATATGCCTTATTGATTCAAAGCATTATAATGAAAACAATTTAAGTCTCTGAGAAAATTCTGTTTATTTTTTAAAAAGTATTATCAACATTTCTGCATCAATCATCTTAGTTCTGAAGTAAAAAAGGAAAATTCTCTATGGAAACAACTTTCTGAAGGACAGTATCCTTTAAATGTCGACATAACACACATATATTGAAGGGACGCAACAGTTTTTGAGCAATTTGAGCCAAAACCCAGTCATGCAGTCTCACATATGCAATTATAAAAGCAGACTAATGAAGGCTGTATAAATTGCAATTAATTTTCATTTTAAAGATATCATTCCAGACTAATCAACTGCCTATCAAATGTCCAAGTGAATTACTCTGTACAAAGGAAAAATCATTAGCTAGATCCACAGGCACAGCTTTCCGTACATGTAAATAAAGGAATGTTTGATTGGGAAATGCACCAAACCCAGAAAATTTCAAGTGATTGTAAAAGAAAATAAACCATCTCTGTTTTAGATTTTGTACTCTCAATTATATTACATGCAATTTGAACTCATTCAAAACAGCTAGCCACTTTTTCTAACGTTTGAAAATTACAAAGCCCATACTTATTTTCCAAAATCTGGATTCCACATTTTCAGTAACATTTAGAAGCCAGGATTTTTCTGTCCAGAGTTTGCCAATATATATATACATATATATACACACACATACATATATATATAGGTATTTTTACACAACCCCATATATCATCATTGGTCCTTGTTTTCATGGCACAAGCAAACAATCAAATATTATCAAACAGTTCCACACTATTACCATATATTTTGTTAAAAGCAGTATTTTACGATACTTTTCAAAAGTAAGCATTTTGGAGTAATATCTTACAGCGACTGTCAGTATGATACACCACATTTTCAAATCCAATCCCATTTAAACTGTAGTGTCAACCAAAGAAGAAATCAGAGCGGGGATTTTTTTCCCTTCCTTAAAGGCTGAAGAAACATTCAGGGAAGCAGGAACACAGATGTTTCCTTGTGAGTCAACATTGTTGAAGAGCATGTGATTGGCATGTCTAACACTCTTTTTGATCCAATATATGAAGAAATCATCAACTACACCGAAGATTACAATCGTTTGAAAGGATAGGCTTGCTGAATCTGCATATCAAGATCCAGAGAACGTACACAATCTACATTGAAGATAACAACATTTAGTTTTCTGTAATTCCATACAAGCAAAATGCAGAAATCAATTAGTTTTAACTGGTTAAAAGTCATATATATCCTGGCATGGTGATTCAGTGGTTAGCACAGCTGCCTCACAGTGCCAGGAACCTGGGTTCAATTCCACCCTTGGGTAACCATCTGTGTGGAGTTTGCACATTCTCCCTGTATCTGTTTGGGTTTCCTCTGATTTTTCTCCCACAGTCCAAAGATGTGCAGGCTAGGTGGACTGGCCATGCTAAACTGCCCGTAGTGTTCAGGGATGTGTAGATTAAGTAGGTTATAGGGGCATGGGTCTGAGTGGGATGCTCTGAGGGTCAGTGTGGACTTGTTGGGCCAAAGGACCTGTTTCCACACCATAGGGATTCTATAACGTATATACAGACACACACAAAATCAGTCAAAACTCTTCTCTAACACTGGTGTCAAATAGATTGAAAGCAGCAGTTCAAAAAGAGACCAAACTACTCCAAAGCACTTTTCTCAGGTTATCTAAAAACATCTTATTGTGCTACACTGCACCTTTTATTAAAGAGAGACAGAGAAAATGAAAAGAAGGGCGTGAGAAAAAGAGAGAGAATGATATACATTTGCAAAAGTGGCTTAACACTTTCAACCTAGTGATGATATAGATTTCTTGATACAGAGTGAGAAGAGTTAACTAATCTACATAAGCTGAAATTCATCAAGATTATCCCAAGCAGACAGTTCTATCAGGTCCATTTCATAGCATTAGGGATTACTGAAGACAATCTAAATCCTACTGAACCTGAGGGAGGTGAGTAACTTGTATTTAAAATCCTGACCAATACGAATAGCGAGGTTAAATGGGTAACCTTGGTCTGTAATCAAATGCCACAGTCACCACTTGTCTATTCAGGAAAATAAACTACATTCGAAAATCAATTAGGGAAAATTATTATGCCTTTTTTTTCTGGCCCTCTCTGTTTCTCACTGATGTTACAAAATATACAGCAAGCCCTGAATTAACTTAACACTGTTTCAAGAATGTTGATAATTTGAAATCTTCATGCACAGACTTTATTAATATTATTGATGAAGAAACAAATAAAGTGAATGGCTTTATTTTTTGTTTACCAACAATATCTTTCCTCGATGGAAACTTTGCATGAACAAGTAAAAAGAATTAGAGCAAAGTCGCCACTCATCAAATGTTAATAAAAGTAATACACCATTCTTAATTATAAAGACCCTTATAAACTACAGGGGAAAAATTTAACAAGACACTGTACTGGTTTTCAGTGATAACGGGAACTGCAGATGCTGGAGGATCCAAGATAACAAATTGTGGAGCTGGATAAACACAGCAGGCCAAGCAGCATCTCAGGAGCACAAAAGCTGACGTTTCTGGCCTAGACCGAGCTCTCTGATGAAGGGTCTAGGCCCGAAACGTCATCTTTTGTGCTCCTGAGATGCTGCTTGGCCTGCTGTGTTTATCCAGCTCCACACTTTGTTATACTGGTTTTCACTTTGTTAGGTCCTAGTCAGCTTGTGAAAATTGGAAATGAAAATCTACCCTAGCAATGGGCAGGATTTCCTATCGGGACTAGGAAGAAGAAATCAGGATTTTAAAATGAAAGGCGTGTGGTTTAGGTGGGATTTGAGGAATAATGTTTTCACCCTGGGGGTGATGAGAATCTGGAATGCACTGCCTGGGAGGATAGTTGAGACAGGAAACCTCAACCTTTAAACAAAATACTCAGATGAAAACTTGAAGTGCCATAACTTTCAAGGCTATGGGCCCAGTGCAGCAAAGTGAGTATTGTGTAGGCAGTCGTATATTTTAGTAGTACAGACTTGATGGGCCAAGGGGTCTCTTCTGTACTGCATAATCATGCTGAAGGGTCTGTTTCTGTGCTGGTTGGCTCTACCTCTATGATTCTATGTATGTTTCCAGGAACCAAACCAGGGCCCAGGTGGAAACAGTCCCAATCCCAATTTTCACAGGTGAGTCCCCTTCATTTTCCTGGGGGTGAGCTCAATGCTGAACAAAGGATGGCAGGCAGACTGCCAAAAGGCAGAAGGCCAATCAGGGGCTTCAGC
Source organism: Stegostoma tigrinum (assembly GCF_030684315.1). Lineage (NCBI taxonomy): Eukaryota > Metazoa > Chordata > Chondrichthyes > Orectolobiformes > Stegostomatidae > Stegostoma > Stegostoma tigrinum. The sequence goes on from NC_081358.1 coordinate 24,228,227, forward strand.
TTGAAAAAAAAGCAGCACGCTGCAGTAGAGGGCAGAATAAACAAAAGACACTTGACAATGGATGTCAACATTTTTTGAGAAGCTACCATTGCAAGGGGGAGACCCTAAATAGGGTAGCACATGGCTGGTTTTGCATCCAGGAGGGAGGTCTCTGAGCCTTCTTGGAGGGTTGGCACCTCCAGATAGTAGCCAAGAAACACACAGTCTTCATGCACTTAAACTGGTTTCTACCACCTGTGATTAACTCAAAGCTCACCCTTAACTGGTCTCAATAAGATCATGTTGGTCCTGCTGAATCCATCTCTGGTTCCTGATCCGATTCGGGGCTCAAAATCTCATCCATTGGTTTTGTTTCTGTATCACTCACATAACCTGCTCACTTCCGCTAGTTAGAGAGATCAAAATCCTCACGATTGACCTTCTGGCTATTAAACTAACTGATCAGCCTTCCTACTGATGTGAGCCAAGCTAAAGGTTAGGAAATTACAGCAGCTACTGTAGCTCTTTGATTCCAGTGCAAAGTTTCCCTTTGGTGATTTTGGATTTTTTTTTGCATGCGGCATTTTTGTGAGCACAGTATGCATGCATGGGGGAGTACTGTGTGCATGCTGGGGAGGAGTGTGTGTGTGTGTGTGTGTGTGTGTGTGTGTGTGTGTGTGTGTGTGTGTGTGTGTGTGTGTGTGTGTGTGTGTGTGTGTGTGTGTAAGTGTGGGGTGGGTGGGGAGTATATGCGTGTGTGCAAGGGGCAGGTGAAGAGTGTCAGACAGGGTGTGTGCATACGTGTGTGTTGGAGGGGCTGGGGATGGTAGTGTGGGTGTGTAGTGGGGGAGGTCAGATGAGCACCCCATGTTTCTTTTAATGTCTGTCAATTTGATTAGACCATGCAGATTATACACTGAGAAAAAAGTAAGGAAAATCACACCGGTTTATTAATATCAGGCATCATCAAAATGTAATTTCTAAATGCAAAGAAAGGAAGAGCAATTATAGGATATATAGTGAGCTTAAATTCACAACAACCTAACCTAAGAGATTGTTTTCAATCAGTGAAATGACCATCTCCCTCTTGCCATGAGGGTTAGGAAAGCATCAGTAGAGGGGCAAATAAAATGAAAAGATGAATATATATCCTCTTCATAATCTGCTATCCATCCTACATTTATTTTAATAATATTTCTTATTTCACATCATTCCACTTGAATGATCTTGCATTCCTATTAATCTGAGGAGGAGAAGAAAACTGATACAATCAGATGAGCTTTGATGACGATTATAGTGTGACAATAATGGTTTTGATATCTGTTTCATTCCTTGCATATAACTGACATGCTTCATTACAGAAATCTAAAATGTTCTTTAAAAGGGGCATTTATTACCTTGCTGTGATTTTAAAACTTAATTTGAATAGTTAACGGGGGGGGGGGGGTCACACTGTCTAGCTCTAATTATCAAATTGAGAGGAACTACAATTGAAATGATTAAAAACTACCAAAATCACATTAGAACACTAAATATGTCAGGTTTAAGATTCTTCACGCAGAATATGTGCACACGATATCCCGCGAATGATATAATTTTGTACAAATATATTAACCGCTATTTCTTGACCCTATAGCAATCAGGTTGAGACAACGACTATTCACTAATTGGAATCTCCCCATGTCAGATATTTGACTTAAATTAAAAAGTTGACGCTGGCCTATCTAAATGAAAATAATATGACTTCAGTGTTAATGACATGCCACTCAGCACATCAACAGCTTCTGCTTAATTGCACAGAATATATACAGCCATAGTTTGCACTGGTAGTCTGCTTTTTATTCTATTTAATCAGCCATCTTGTCTGCAAAAGCAACCAATAGTGCTATCATCTGAAACATGGATAATGGAGGTTCAATACAGCTCCCTCAGGATTCTGTTTCCTCAAAAGTCACCCAAGGACCAGATCTCACTTGCTCCTATTTGTTAACAATAAAGACAAGCAATGCATACAGGTCCTGTCGACATTCCAACTCAAATTTGCAAAGAGCATTACGGAATCCAGACAGACTATTCTGCTTCACTGATGACAGATGCAGAGATTGGAGAGGGTGTAATTAATCACTTCATTGCTTCTGACTCAACCAGGAACACAACGGACTCCTCAAGACAGACCCAGCTGAGGAACAGGTGCTGCGTGGTGTTTGCATTTCCTGCATTGAATGCTCAATAGGAAGTCAGGCAGGTCAACTCTGAAAATGCTTCTTTGCAAATGACCCAAATAAGCATTACATAATTTGCACAAAAGAATTATACTTTTTTTCAGAAACATGTGCCTGTATGGTTGATCTTCATATTCCTTATCATTTCATTTGGCAAAAATAGTTCTGTTTTAAAATAAAATCCAGAATTCAAATAACTGTGCAGTGCAATGAAGGGGAATGCTGGTGAACTCTCAACCTGAACTGCTACTATTCTTCAAGTCCAATTTTCACTGGTCGATTTTCCATACAATGGCAGCTATTTTTCTTGGTTTGTCATCAGTGTATAGTGGAGAGGCAATGGCCGAGTGGCAGTGCACTGTTGATCCAGAAACCCAGATCATATTCTGAGGAGAGATAGTAGGAACTGCAGATGCTGGAGAATCTGAGATAACAAGGTGTAGAGCTGGATGAACACACAAGGCCAAGCAGCATCAGAGCAGGAGGAAGGCTGATGTTTCGGAGCCTAGGCCCTTCTTCAGAAATGAAGAAGAACGGTCTAGACCCAAAACATCAGCCTCTGTGCTCCTCTGATGTTGCTTGGTCTGCTGTATTCATCTTGCTCTATACCTTGTTATCTAATATTCTGAGGATTTAGGTTCAAATCCCACCATGGCAAATGGTGGAATTTGAATTCAATAAAAAAAAATCTGGAATTAAGAATCTAATGATGACCATGAATCCATTCTCAATTACTGGAAAAACCCATCTGGTTCACTAATGTCCTTTAGGGTAGGAAACTGCCTTCCATACTCCAGACCCTCAGCAATCTGGTTGACTCTGAATTAAGGATGGGTAATGAATGCTGCCTGGCCAGTGATGCCCTCATCCGTGAATGAATAAAAAGTCTGTACAGTGCTGCAAAGGATTTCCTTATTCATCTCTCCCAATATTTAGTTTACAAATGCCATTGTCAGAGACTGTGGGGTAGCCATATGGTTCAGAATTTTACAGGTTCCAAATGCAGTACTGGGCAGCTGGAGAGGAGCTACGGAAACATTAGGGAAGCCGAATTGAGATTGCATTTTGCAGTGGCAGAACCAGATGAAGAAAGGCTGAGACACAGTTTGATGACCTAAACACAGTACTGCAAACAGCAAAAAAACCTCAGAAGGAAAAATCAATAAAAATCCACAAATGACGCATTCTGGACCAATTTGTCTTGTATAGCTCAAAATGGTATTTCAGCACAAACTGTATATTCATTCTCAAGTATTACTTTCTTTATACAAAGAAAAAAATTGGCTTTTTTCCTTTGGAACAACCCCCAATTATGTTCCCAGAAGGATTTTCCCTCCTACTTGTGAATTTTTCCATTTCTTTATGACTATCCCTCTAAGACTGAAGATTTCCTGCCTGCTTTAGCAGATATATCCTAGCCTGGTGATTGAGGCACCACAGCCGCCTAGTCTACGGTTATGACAACAGCATTACAAGCCTATTTGTCATCCTTAACTGTCAGCATGTCCACAGGCGGACAATTAGAAGCCCATCTCTGGTAAAACTACCAAGGTATCCCATTGTCAGCAGGTGGGAGATCAGGAACCTTTACTCCATGATATTGGGGTCCGACCAACCACAGTACCATTCAGTCTGAAAAATTACCAACTAATCCATGACGTGGAGGTGCCAGTGTTGGACTGGGGTGGACCAGGTCAGAAGTCACACGAGCCCAGGCTACAGTCCAACAGGTTTATTTGAAATCACAAGCTTTTCGAGCACTGCCTCTTCGTCTGTGAAGTGATTCACCTGACATCAGTCAGTTCACCTGATGAAAGCTTGTGATTTCAAATAAACCTGTTGGACTATGACCTGGTGTCATGTGACTTCTGACCTTGTCTAGCTAATCCAAATCATGGACAAGAATAGCTAATACTCTAACTCAATGTGCAAAAGAAGTGTTGATTCATCTTTTGCCTTTACCAGTAACAGAATTTTATTTTATTTGGTTTACTGCCATTGATGATCTGATATTGGTTGAATAAACAGTATCAAGAATTCTTACAGAAGACAAAGAAAAATGCTGGAAGCCAGCGTGGGTCAGGCAGCATGCAGGGATGTTTTGGCTCTAAATGACTCTTAATCAGATCTCCACCATCAATTCTCATGCAGCCATCTTCCCAAAATCTTAACCCATAGCCCCGGATCAATAAGACTTTGGACACAGAAATTTAAAAAGAGTTGCCTTTATTCTTCAAACAGTTTCACTGTTAAGACCAGCAAAACAAAAACATTTCAGTCAAACATTTAAAATAAAAATTGCTTACTAAAAGAAAGATGAGGTAGAAACTGATCAGAAATTGGTGGCTCCTGCTGGGGCACACAGGATAATAATTCCTGATGACAGGAATATTGTCCCTGCGTTTAGCAAGCACCAGGAAAGGGCTGACATGGGAAACATGCCCAGAGGGGTGGGAAGGCAATTAGACTATTTAATGAGTCATTTATCACCAATTGTCCCAAGGTCATGAGGTTTAATGGCGACCAGGAATTATACGAACAACTCACAGGGCTCATGCCTGTAGAAAGCCACGAGGAAACTATCCCAGATTTGAGAAGTGGCCAGATAGGAAGCAGGACTGTCTTCATTCACAGGCGTTCTGTGCACAGCATTGGGGAGGCCAACTCCCTGCCTTTGTCCTAACCTCCTGAGTCATCATCTAGTGAACAGTCCCCTCTCCACGGCCTCCATTCCAGGGAAAGGATTTAGTTACAACCCTGGTGAAGGTCCCACTGTGTTCTCAACCAGGGGGTCACTGCAACTAATGGAGAGTCTGACTGGACAGCAGCTCCCTGGGGAACAGATCTCCTTCTCTAAGGCCTTATTCTGTCAGGTAAGCATCTATTTTATTTCTTCTTTAAAAAAATTCCCTCATGGGCTGTAGCCAGCATTTATTTTCATCCCCAGTTGCCCTTGAGAAGGTGAAGGTGAGCTGCCTTTCTGAACCACTGCAGTCCATATGCTGTACAGATAAACACAATGCTCTTCGGGAGGGAATTCTTGGGAAAATCTAATTGCATTGAGCCACCCGAGAAAAGTGACAAAGGGCTCTCACTAATTCTACAACCGGTGGATAGAGGCCAACACCAAATTCCATCTGCAAGCGGAACTTTACACATGAAACCAACAAGTCAGGAAACTGGTTGCTGTGTCAGCAAGCTTTAACATGGCTTTTTAACTCAACCATAGCTTTCGCATCCTGCTTCTAGGTTTCGTGACCACAGAGGGTGGGACAACGTGCCAAATCTGTCAAAGGGAAAGGGAATGATTTAGATGAAAATATAGGAGATGTGGTTAGTCTGTTTGCAGATGACATCAAAATTGGTAGTATAGTGGACAGTAAAGAAGGTTATCTAAGGTTACAAAGATTGGTTGGGCCATTGGGCTGACTAGTGGCAGATGGAGTTTAATTTGGATAAATGTGAGGTATTGCATTTTGGTAAAACAAACAAGAGCAGGATTGACACAATTAATGGTAGAGCCGTGGGTAGTGTGAAGAACAGAGGCCTAGGGGTTCAGGTACATAATTCTTCAAAGTTTGTGTCACATGTAGACAAGGTGGTTAAGAAAGCCTTCAGCACATTTGCCTTCATTGCTCAGATCTCTGAGTACAGGAGTTGGGAAGTCATGTTGTGCAGGACATTGGCGAGGTCTTTTCTGGGGTATTATGTCCAGTTCTGATCACCTTGTTATCGGAAGGATATTATCAAACTAGAGAGGTTTCAGAATAGATTTACCAGGATGTTTCTGAGATGGAAGGTTTGAGTTATAAGGAAGGCTGGATAGGCTGGGATTTTTTTTCACTGAAGAATAGGAGGTTGAGGGTTGACCTTCCAGAAGTTTTGAAAGTCATGAGGGATTTAGATAAGGTGAATGGCAAGTGCCTTTTCACTATGGTGGAAGATTTCATGCCTAGAGGATATATGTTTAAGGTCAGAAGAGAACGATTTAAAAAAGGACGCAAAGGGCAAAGTTTACACAGATTGTGGCTTGTCTGTAGAATGAACTTCCAAATGAAATGGTGGATGTGGATACAGCTACAACATTTAAAAGGGATTTGGAGAAGTAGGTGAACAAGAAAGGTTTATAGGGATATGGGCCAAGAGCAGGCAGGCAGGATTAGTTTAGCTTAGCATTATAGTCGGCATGGACTGGTTGGACCAAAGGGTCCGTTTCTGTGCTGTATGACTCTCTAATTCTAGAACAAGTGGTCCAGGTAGTATTTAGATGGCGGAACTGTACATCAATCACAGATACTTCAACAACCATAGGACTGGAGAGGACCCACAGGAAGGCAGCTTCTTCAAGTCTCAGACTTCTATCCAAAAGGTCCTGTCCAGATCTTACGGATGAAAAGTAACATGAAGTCTTCAAGGACTACAGAAAGATATCAACCTCAGAAACTGAGCAGGCATGCTAATGGCTGAGTAAAGATAGCTACAGTGACTCATGAGCTACAAAAACTGCTGGAGGGTGAGCAAGTGGCGGAATATTCCAGGTGCCAAACCCCTAGATCTGTTGTCCCCAGTATTGTCCTGCCCCGTATGCCTTATTCCGCTCATTACTCTTGCTCCAGATACTTCGTCAGATCAGTTACCACTCAATCACCCTGATTTTTTTGCCACCTTAAACCTTTTGATCACAATTACCATACATACACATTGTCTTTCCCTTATCCCTTTACAATCCATTTATCCCACTCCAATCTGCTTGCTTCTGTTCTTAAAGAAAGGAGCACAGAATGAGAGAAAGAGGCAGGGATCTAGACAGGTAGGGGTGGACTGAAGGAATGTCATACCTTATTGATCACTCTCACTACATGCTTCTCTAGGAATAAGCTCTTTTGCTAAGAAGTTGCAAATGTCAATGACTTGCATGACAGCCTGTGTCTCAGGAAGTACAAACTGCATAAGTCCCTTCCATGGTGAAAGAGGACCATAGCAAATTTTAGACCACACTGAATATAGTCCAAAACAGCAGAACACACTTCGAAGAAATTGGAAATCACCAATGCAGCACACATACAGAGTACACCTCTCATACTGAGACATGGATTGTCTGTCAAAACCAGAATGCTTACAGCTAATCGTCTCTAAGTATTTCAATTACTCATTGAGAGATCCCGACTCGTCTAAATCAACCCAGGTTAAAACTAGAAACTAGGCAGACTCAGAGTGTTCCTCACCCAATCCCATTCTGGGGGCTTCTGCCCACATTTGAACCCCTTTAAAACATGTTCTTTCCAAGGGGCAGTGCCCTGATCTAGTCTAACTAGAGCTTTATGTCACTGTGGCAAATCTCTGCCTCTATTTTTAGCCCACTAGATGTAACAGACACCATTTCATCAGAGATAGCAGGAACTGCAGATGCTGGAGAATCTGAGATAACAAGGTGTAGACCTGGATGAACACAGCAGGCCAAGCAGCATCAGAGGAGCAGGAAGGCTGACGTTTCGGGCCTCGACCCTTCTTCAGAAAAAGCGTCAGAAGAAGGGTCTGAGCCCAAAATGTCCGCCTTCCTGCTCCTCTAATGCTGCTTGGCCTGCTGTGTTCATCCAGCTCTACACCATTTCATCAGCCTGTTTGATTATTCTTTAATTCCTGAGAGTTGCATTATTGTTACGTGGGAGCACACACAGACCTATAAACCTAGCTTTCTACGAGTTATTTTTTCAAAAATCTATCCCATTGTGATCAAAAATAGATACCCTCACACATGCCGGTATTAAAATCCATGTGGCATACTTTTGACAATTCTCAAAAATGTTTAAGGTCTCTGTAATTTTATGCTCCCTTTTATACTATCTGTACCACAAATCTTCAAGTCATCAAATTTAGATATATGCAGCTGTAATTGCATTATCCAAGTCACCAATAAATATAATGAGTAAACAGTTCCACGAAATTTAATAATTAAGACAACAAGATGCAGAAGATAAAAGAGGCCACTCAGTCCATTGTGTCTACTCCCCATTCAATGAGATCACGGTTAATCTAATAACTTGCAGTTATGCTCTTCTGTCTTATCCCCATTACCCTGGATTCCCTTACTGAATAATAAAAAAAGTTTCTTAGCTTTGAATATATTTAACAATCCAGCTTGCACAGCTGTCTGTGGTTTTAAACAAGGTCCACAGATTCATGACTCTCAGAAGAAATTCCTCCATATCTCAATATTCATTGGGTGATCTCTTGCACTGAGATATTGGATTCTAGTCCTAGACTGTCCGATAAGGGGAAACTCTCTGCATCTACTATGTCAAGACCTCTAAAAATCTTTATGTTTCAATAACGTCTCCTCTCATTCTTACAAAAACATGTGCACAAAACTTCGCTACCACTCCTCATAAGGCCTCAGCATCACCCTTGTGAACCTTCTCTGGACTGCCTTCTATGCCAGTGTTTCTTTCCTTAGATATGGGGATTAAAACTGTTCACAGTATTTCCAAGTGTGGTCTGACCAGTGTCTTTCCTATTTTAATGTGCCATTCTCTTTGAAATAAAAGACAACATTCCATTTGTTTTTTCCATTCCTTGCTGAACTTGTACGCTAGCATTTTGTGGATTTATGTACGAGGATTTCCAAGTCCCTCAGTGCTGCAGTTTTTTGTAGTTCCTCTCCACTTAATGTGCAGTCTCTTTATGTTTTTTGACAAAATGCATAACCTATGTACAACCTTGTTGAATGCATTGTGGCACCTCAAACTTCATCTAAAGATATTCCCTTCAGAATATTCAAAAATTCGTGGTGAGTAGCTCCCCTTCTGTCTCCCCTGTATCCATCAGGAGCCTAAGGAAATAGTCTGCACTTGCCTGAGGAAGTGCAGGTTCAATAATCAATGTGTCCAGGTGATGTACCTTGCATGGTTGAAAAGCTGGTAGCATTTAAGCTGAGGTGTGCACATGTGATGTGTTTGCAGTAGTACTAAGTGTGTGAGAGCGTGAGTTGAGGCTATAAATGTGAATTGAGTTGTAATGATTGAGATTGCCGTAAGGTGATTAGAGGGGATGAGATGAACAAATTTAACAGTGTGAGGTTGGAGTTCATGTGAGGTCACGAAGTGTGCCATGGTCCTGCATCCAAGTCATAAGGATGCCATTGTTTGCATGGACCTCCTCAGCTATCTACTCCCATTCCCTTCCAGTCACCTCCTTGGAGATCTTCCTACCTCCCTACGATGTAGAGCGTCTCTTCTCCTGTCCACCTTCTATGTTAGGGCCTCAGAACTACAAGCAAAAGAAAAAGAAAATCAAGGAGCAGGTTTTTTGTCATTTTGCATCACTCCTCTTGCTGGGGCAGACAGACAAATGGCTCAGCACCATCCAGGACTTGATTAGTACAACAGCCACATCATTAAACTATCAGTCCCTCCACCACCAATGGATGTGGCCAACAGCGTGTATCACCATTATCAACCACCAAGCCTCTTACAAAACATCTTTCAAATGACATCTGCATCTAAAAAAGATAGACAGGCAAACGGGAACATAACCATCCATGAGGTTTCTCCAAGCCAAACTTCATGCTGACTTGGAACTATGTCACCATTCCCCACTAGGTCAATATCCTGGAACTTGCTCCCCATGGCCATAAACAAAATTGAGCTGCAACAGTTCACTATGCAGCTCAGCAACTTCTCAACAGTAATTAGGGATGGACAACGAATACTGGCTTTGCCAACACTATTCATATCTTCAAGATAAAGATAACAAAATCAAGTAAATTACTCACAAAAGTCAATCAGGTTCGCTAAAATGACCAGATTTACCAATCCAACTCGACTCTTATTAATTAGCTCAAATTTATCTTAGTGCTCAGTTGATTTGTGCTTAATTTTAGATTCTAATAGCTTTCAGCCAACAGATGTGAGACCAGCAAGTATATCATGGGTTATGGGCATCACTGGCATAGTCAGCACATTTTGCCCATCTCTCGTTCTCCTTGAGAAGGCAGTGGCGAGCTTCTTAAACCACTGCAGTCCATTTGACGTAGATGCACCAACATTGCGATTAGGAAGGGAGTTTGAGGATTTTGACCCTGCAACACCGATAGAATGGTGATATATTTCAAAGTCAGGCTTGAAGGAGAATTGTAAGTAGTGGTGTTTCTGTGCATGTGCTGCCCTTGTCCTTCTAGGTACTTGTGGTCTTGAGTTAGACAGATATTGTCTCAGGGGCCTCCGTGGTTTCAATATTCCCTTCATATCATGGTGACCACTATTACGCCTGAGAACACAGCAAAATCATCAGAAATGAAACAGGAGCCAGAAGGAGCCATTGGCCTCTTGAACCTGATCTGCCACTTTAGCAAAATCATGGCTAATCTGAAATGGTTTTGGCTCCACTTTCCTGCTAACCCCTCAAAACCTTTGATTTCCTTGTGAACCAAAAACTTAACTCAAATGTTAGATGATTCAATGACCTGGCCCCAGTGCTCACTGGGGGAGAAAAGAACTCCAAACTCTTAACCCATAGGAAATTAATTCTCTTCCACTCCATCTTAAATGGGAGACCACCCACTTTGAAACCATGCCCTTTCATTCCAGACCCTCCTGTGAAGAGAAACATGTCCTCAGTATCTGAATTGTGCAGTTTTAACACAACATATTCTAAAGCTATCAAGAATAATTCAGGAGTATAATTAGGCAGACTATGTTCTTTTGTGCAGTGCAGACTCAAGTCCCTTTCGTCTTCACCTCAGGCTATTTTAACAGCTTCCACAGCACATTTGATGATGATCTTTCTTGATGCCAATTCCTGGCATTTTTTACTTGACTAAATTTATTTTTATCCATCACCATACTATCCACTTAGAGATCTGATCTAAATCATGGTTGCTCATTTCATTTCAACCACCTGCTTTCCCTGTTTTGTAGTTTATGACAAAAATTTGGCCCCTCAAGTCTCGAGGTAGAGCCTAAGAAATGGACACAGGGATTCTAATTAACCCGCATCAGTTCAACATAATGGAAGCAGTATTGCTGAATGGGCAGTTGAGTGGCTGCGTGTTACAGTATGGGTTCAAGCTCATGTGTGGCTAGCTATCCTGTACTGTTTAAAGCCAGCCTGGACCTTTCAAAAGAGAAGATAACGAAGTGTGAAGCTGGATGCTTGGCCTGCTGTGTTCATCCAGCTTCACACTTTGTTATCTTGGATTCTCCAGCATCTGCAGTTCCCATTATCTCTGACCCCTTTCAAAAGAGAACTGTTTTTGGGTTACAGCAAGAACCAAAAGGGGTTCTAGAAAAGTATTTTTTGACCAGAAGCCTATCTCATAGGCAAGAGATGTGGCATATAATGACATAAAGCATGCTACTTGATTTTCTACCTGTAGCACAGAGCCCTGACATAGAAAGTGGACTGAAGGGATGTCCTACATTATAGGGAGCAAAAAGTGATTAGAAGGGAATGGGAGCAGACAGTTGAAGAGATCCATACAATGTCACCCTTATGACCTGGATGCAGGGTTATAACACACTGAGCAATCTCTCATGATCCCTAAACTCTCATTGCTGAATTCACATCAGCACATCTCCACATTCCTTTCATTCACTTCACAATCTCAATCATCACAAGTCAATTCATATTTATAGCTTCACCTCAATCTGACACACATAGTTCTCCTGCAGTTAGATCACAGGTACATACCTCAGCTGATACACTACCAGCTTTTCAACCATGAAAGGCACGTCACCTGGACACATTGCACTACAGACATTAACCTATTTTCCTCTTTTTTGCTGAATAAGTTGAATGACACTGGAAGGTGCACAAACTCAGCAATAGGGACCAGACTTGTTCACATCAGCATAAAGAGATAGTTTGGTGAGTACTGAAGACAGGGCTAAAACAAAAGAAGATTTTGCTTTCTCACCCAACTTCTCCCATCCCATTTTACCCTCAAACGACAATGACTTCACGTTGAGAAGGTGACCAAACAGGTAGATGAGAGTAAACCAGTTGATGTGGTGTATGGACAAGCATATGGACATACATGGAATAGTGCAGGTTAGATGGGCTTGAGATCGGTATGACAGGTCGGCACAACATCGAGGGCCGAAGGGCCTGTACTGTGCTGTTATGTTCTATGTTCTATGTATACGAACTACAGCTTGTATGCATATGCATTTTTATTCCATCACTTCTCACAATTCTAATGCTGGTAGTTTTCTCTTTCCTGTGTCCATGAACTGTAATCTAGACATACAGTAGGGGAGGAGAATAAAGAGCAAGAGGAGTAGGCTACTGATAATGAAGAAATGCCGCATGTGGCACTCACTCATATTTGTAGCCATCAGTTCAGATACTGATACTCTGCTGAATTTAGAGTGTAACGAAAAGGCAAATATCGTCAGACTCATAGTGCACTAGAAACAAACTCTTCATTTTAAACTGTCTGCGCCAACCAGACATCCCGACCCTACCTCGTCCAATTTGCCAGCATTTGGTCCATTTCCCTTCCTATTCATGTGCCAAGCCAGATGACTTTTAAATGTTGTAAGTGTACCACCTCCACCATTTCTCTGGCAATTTGTTCCATGCATGCACCACCCTCTGCATGAAAAGGTTACCCCTCAGGTCCTTTATAAACCTTTTCCCTCTCATCTTAAACCGATGCCATCTCAGCAGTTTTGAGAAGACTGCTTGGAGACGGGAAGGTGTCAGTAGTTCACGTGTGTCTTTCATATTTGCCTCCCTCCAAAGCTGCTTCCACAAGATCTCTAAATGATGACTAACTGGACACAGTGTGCGCAGCCGATTTGTGGGAAGGGTGGCTGTTGAGCCGTCACAAGGGCAGCTCGAATAGCAAGGTTATACGCATGCTCCTGCTATGAGGCTCGTAAGGAGGCTTTGATATGATAGCGCACAGGAAAACAACAATGAGTATACACTAGCAAATGGAACTGAAACACTGCCAGAAAGCCTGCAGTCACTATCAAAGAATACGGAGGAGTTCAGCTTCAACTTTACACAGGGCTTAGTTTAGAAATCAGACAGTCATTTCCAATGTAAAAGTAATGGCTAAATACATGAGATAAACTGAGGATCTAACTACAATGCAGTAGCTGATATCCCAGCTTCCACTGAAGGACATATCAGAAACCACTCAACGTTGGATTGCTCAATGGAGGCTCAGACAGAGGTTATAAATTTCCAGACCCAGAAGATTCCGGGATTCCTGAGGCACTGGGTCCTGAGGTACTCACCACATCTGTGATGGAAAGGATTGTGTCCTCATGATGGTCAGGTTAAGAAGGCCTCACCAACAGGGACACCATTGAGTAATGACCGAATCAGAGAGCAGGTGAGGCAACAGATTCATTCCCAATGGTTTGATCGCTGAAGTGCAACATGGATCTCATTTAACACATGTTAGCTATGTGACGTGGTTGCAGAGTACAGTCATGAGCCTGGTGTGAAGTGGAACATATTTGCTGCCGAGAGGACACTCTCTGGTTTACCTTTCTCGATTAAAAGATTGAGTGACCAGCAGACTGACAGAGTGAAAGTTTGTCACCACTGCCAATATAAAGAACCAGCACAATGAGCTCACAATCAGTGCAGTTTCATGGCTGCGATACATCTCAGCGCTGATGTATGGCACCCGCAGAGTGAAGTGCGTGTAGTCAATGATTATCTGCACCATGAGAGGTCACTTTCCTGGCAAAGCCATCAGGACACTTGCATTAAAAAGAGGCTAATATATCTTTCACCTTGATGTTCTGAATAAAATAGCTGCCAGGTTTACTTACACAACAAGCATGCCAAAAGTAATCCATTATCTATTTGACAAAGTGGGATGTCCTGCATGTCATGATAAGGCACCTTCATATATGAAGTTTCTGGTTAAACTTGAACAATTTGCATTGGCTTCCTAAGCAATTTTGGTCAACTACACCTGGTGGAAGCTAACGTGATCAAATCAGCCATCTGTCACACACACTGACTAATTTTCTATGCCATCCAGTGATTGAAAAGGTTGGATGAACAGTGAAAGATTGCGTCAGTTTCCCACCAGACAGTTTACGTAAAAATTATACCTCAAGTGGTTGATACAAACCAAAAACAATAAATGACTTTGCAATAGCCTCTGGGACATTCTATTCGATGCTTCCCTGACCAACACCATCATCAACCCTTAACAAGGGATCAGTTCTTTCCTGCTTGTTCATCTATATCCAACGTTTGCTTTAAATTCTCAGTGTTTTCAGCTTCAGTAGAAAGTGTTGCATCATTTAATTATTCCATTTATATTGTACAGTCAAAACAACAGATCTTTCATAATCATAATTCTGCTAAAATTCAGGTAATATTACATCAAACTATTTGCCTCGTTAAGATTTTTTAAAAAGACTTATTGTAGGTGCATTATTAAAATGTCTTAGTAATAATATATCAAACTGATACATAAATTTTAAAAAAACATTTTTTGAAATTGACCTATTTGGACAAGAGAAAACTTAAGTCATCCAAACCCTTCAAACTTTGTATCAAGTCACTAGTGAATGCGCTTTTACTTCTTCTGCACTCGTTGAATTAGTTTGAGCGTTTTTAAAAGACTCAAACACAATCAATCAATGGTGCTTTATACATTCTGCACTGCTTCAAAGACAACTGCCTTTTCCTGATCTTCTGAGGTCAAACTTCACTTCCCTGGAAGTGATACATCAGTGGTCCCTCAACTTTATTTCAGAGCTGATAGGATATTTACTGACTATAATTTTAATCTTCTTGCAGCTGCCCTTTTTAAATGAAAATCCTCTAACTGGTGAGACTCTGTTAAAGATCTGGAGTCTTTGCAGGGATTTTTTGTCAAATTCTCTTTATGGTTCATTGTAACTTGAAAAAAAAACGATCACGGAAGGATGGCATCATTGCATAGAACAGCATTCATTGCCCTGAAGGAGGCTGTGATGGGCTAACGTCTTGAACTGCAGCAGTTTTTCAAAGATCACACACAATGCTGTAAGGAGGGGACTTCCAGTGACAGTGAAGAAACAGAAAAATATTGTTCTAAGTCAGCATGGTGTGTGGTTTGGAGAGAAATATGGAGGTGGAGGTGTTCCCGTGCATCTGCTGTCCTCATCCTTCTAGTGGTAGAATCATGGGTTTGAAAGGTACTGTTGAAGGAGCCTTGTAAAGTTAGTGCTATGCATCTTGTAGATGGTACGCATTATTGTTACTGTGCATTTGTAGTGAAGGTGATGAATGGGATGCTTTTCCCAAGATGGTGTTGTGCTCCTGGAGTGTTACAGCCACACCAATCCAAGGAAATTGAGAGTATTCCATCATACTCAGGAGTTGTGCCTTGCAATTGGAGGACAAGCCTCGAGGAATCAGGAGGTATGCTACTCACCACTGAATTTCTAGTCTCTGACTTGTCTTGCTGTCAAAATACATAAGGCTCAGCATAGTTCAGTTTCTGGTCAATGGTAACCTACAATGGTACCTGCAATGGTATCAATACGTACAGGGTATTGATAGTGAGGAATTAACAGTGGAATGTCATTGAATTCCAAGGGGTGATGGTTAGATTGTTTCTTGTTAGAGTTGGTTTATGCCTGACAAAAATTGTCACTTGTTCGCCAAAGATTGAAAACTGTTTTCCATATCTGAGGAGTCATGAATGATGCTGAACCTTGTTCAGTTGTGAATGAACATTCCCACTTCTGCCCTTCCAACAGAGGGAATGTCTTTGATGAAGTAGCTGAAAATGTTTGGGATGAGGGCACTACCCTGAAAAACACATTTTGTTGCAGTGGCAGCATCCCTACCTCTGAGATCCACGCACAACTGTTAGGAGGGCAAGCAGTAACATCCCTGAGTACGTTGATTGAAAAATATCTGCACTTTGTCTGTAATAACCGAGGAGTGACATGGGGGAACCATCAATTGGTATAAAATATAAAAAAGGTATCACAGTGGAGTGAAACAGGCTCCTATGGTGCACTGGTAGTGGCCCTACCACTGGGCCAGAAGGTCTGTGCTCAAATCCGACCTGCTCCTCACCATACCTACAATGTGTAATAATATCCCTGAACAGGTTGATTAGAAAATATCTACCCTGAGGAACAGTTGCAGTGACGTCCCCCAGAACTCAGATGTTTCACCTCCGGCAAACATAGCCATCATCCTTTGACTAACTAGCAGACAGTTCCCCCATCTGCAATTCTCATTGTGGCACTGAGAAATCCCAGCAACACTGGAGTCAGTCAGTCATATGTGGTCTTGTTATCACAAACAGTCATTCTCACCTCACCTCACCTCACTTCTGAATTTTAACTTTTTCTGTCCAGGTTTGACAGAAGTCTGATGGGAGATGAGTGGAACAGGCAAAATCCAAACAAAGCAGTAGTGAGCACTGAACATACTGTGCAAGTTTCACCTGGGAGATCTGTTGAAGACTTCGTCTATCACTTTGTTGATGGTCAGAAGTAGACTGGTGGGGCAGTAATTTGCTCTGTTGGATTTGTCTTTTTTTTGGTCAACAGGACATACCTGAGATAATAGAAATTGCAGATGTTGGAGAATCTGAGATAACAAGGTGCAGAGCTGGATAAACACAGCATTAGAGGAGCAGGAAAGTTGATGTTTTGAGCCTAGATCCTTCTTCAGAAATGGTGGAAGGGAAGGGGGTTCTGAAATAAATAGAGTGACAGGGGGAGGCAGATAGAAGATGGATGAAAGAGAAGATAGGGTGATAGGAGACAGACAGGTCAAGGAGGCGGGGATGGAGCAGTAAAGGCGAGTGTAGGTGGGGAGTTGGGGAGGGGATAGCTCAGTCCAGGGAGGATGGAGAGGTCAAGGGTGCGGGATGAGGCTAGTAGGTAGGAGATGCGGTGGGACTTGAGGTGGGAGGAGGGAATAGGTGGGAAGAAGAACAGGTTCGGGAGGTGGGGTCAAGCTGGGCTGGATTTGGGATGCGGTAGGTGGAGGTGAGATTTTGAAGCTTGTGAAGTCCACATTGATACCATTGGGCTGCAGCGTTCCCAAGCGGAATATGAGTTGCAGTTCCTGCAACCTATGGGTGGCATTGTTGTGGCACTGCTAGAGGCCCAGGGTGGACATGTCATCTGAGGAATGGGAGGGGGAGTTGAAATGGTTCACGACTGGGAGGTGCAGTTGTTTATTGCGAACCAAGTGTAGGTGTTCTGAAAAGCGGTCCCCAAGCCTCCGGTTGGTTTCCCTGATGTAGAGGAGGCCACAACAGGAACAGTGGATACAGTATATCACATTAACAGATGTGCAGGTGAATATCTGCTTGATGTGGAACGTCTTCTTGGGGCCTGGGATGGAGATGAGGGAGGGAGGTGTAGGAGCAGGTGTAGCACTTCCTGCAGTTGCAGGGAAAAGTGCCAAGTGTGGAAGGTCTGGAGGTGAGCATACCTGATCAATTTTACACTTTATCAAGTCAATGCCACTACTATAGCTTAACTGAAATAGCTTGGCTGGGGACACCACCACAATGCTCTTAAGGGCCATAGTATTTATGGTAGCCAGTGCCTTCAACCATTCCTTGATAGTACAAAGATAGAATCAAATTGTTTGAATACTAGTAATCAATAATATTGGGACATAAGAAAGTGAGCACAATGTATCGCTCAGCACTTCTGGTTAATGGTGAATGCAAATCCTTCAGCCTTATCTTTTGGAAAGATGTCTGAGCTCCCACATTATTAAGCTGGATGTATTTGTGGAGCTCTGAGGAGTTGTTTAGTTGTCCACCACCATTTGTGGCTAGATGTGACAGGACTTCAGGACTTAACTCAAAAGTAACTAAGGGATGGGCAATAAATTCTAGCCCAGCCAGTGATACCCATATCCCACAAGTGACTAGAAGAAAAAAAAATCTGACTAATTGGCTGTTCGAACATTTAACCTCATCTACTGAATGCTGTTTCCACTGTTTGACACACAAGTTGTTCTGTACTCTAGCTTCATCAGGTTGACACCTCACTTTTTGGTATAGCTGGTGCTGCTCCTGGCATGCCTTCCTGAATTCTCCAATGTGAAAGGGTTGATTCCCTGGCTTGATGACAGAGTTGGGGATATATCAACTGATAATGTTACAGATTATGATTGAATACAACTCTGCTGCTGATGACCAGCAGTGTCATGGGTGCTCGGTTGTGAGCTTCTAGATCTGTTTAAATTCTGCCCCATTCACGGGGCACCACATGGAAAGTCTCCATAATGTGAAACGAGAATTTCACGCTACAAGATCTGTGGTTGCCTCCATCAATATTTTCACAAATGCATCTGCACATGGCAAGCATTCTAGTGAGGACAAGCTCAAGTAGGATTCTTCCTCTTGCTGGCTCCCTTAACAGCTGCCTCAGGCCCAGACTTGCAGCTGGGTTCTGTAGGACTGTGACAATTCAGTCACGAATGGTGTAACCAAGCCAATGATGGGATGTGAAGTCCCTCACCCAAAGCAGATTCTATGCCCTGGTTAGCATCAGAACTTCTTCCAAGTATTGTTTAATATAAAAGGAGAATGATTTATCTACTAAGGGATGCGCGGGACAGGAGATATGTGGTAATAAGCAGAAAATTTCAATGCCATTAGGCTTAGTCTCATGCCGGAGTACGGGTTTGTGTTTGTTGTTATACTTTGAAGTCTTTAAAACAAAATGAAACTGAAAAAAAATCAGCACGTATGAGTTTGAGTCAGAAATTATTACTGATTACTTATCACTAATAAGTAAACTCAAAGCAATAAAGCAGTATATTTGCATTTACTTTGTTATCTTATCCCTTTCTCAACTTTCTTCCAAGTGGTATGAGCAGACATGTTTCCTGTCCTCTACCAACTCAGCTCGAGCTGACCAGAAGAGATGCTCCAGATAGGCCCTGAATATTTTACTGTTTGATAGCGTGATGTCTAAACTTATTCATGCAGAATGCTATGGTTGAAAGAAGAACATTGTTAGTCTTGGTCAGATAGAAGTACAAAATCTAGGGTAGAAAGAGCAGCTCACCCTTCCAGCATGCCACACAACCCCCAGTGGATTCTTGAGAACAAAATGGTTTATTTCAATATTTTAAAAAGGAGTCGTGCTGAATGTGATCTGGAAGGTATTAAAATGCAGACTCTTTTCAGATGCATTCTATATTATGCTTTTTAGCATGTTATAACAAGGGTTTGATTATTCACAGAGACAGATGTAGACACATATTGTATACTTCAACGAATACTGAGTGAAACATTACTGTTTCAGCCTGAATGACAATAAATCAAAAGTTGTTTTGTTTGTAAGCCCACATGGAAATGCTATCAACACTTTCAAATGTCATCTTCCTTTGCCAAAATGCTACAGGCTTGGCCTTAAAAAAAAGTGTTATTCAGGTGAAACAGATAATTGTTCATTTACTACTAGCATGAGTAATTGACACGTAAATCATGCCAAAAGTATGCAAAGAACATCTGTAAAACAGTTTTTCATTAGACAAATCAGTTCAAAGTATTACAGCAAATGCCGTGACTTACGTGAACTAATTTTCAGTAAATTTCAAGAAAGAGAATATTGGTCAATGTCAAGCAAGCCCAAGAAAGTATAAGGACAGAATTGAGGAGATTTTTGAGGAAATGCAGATTTCACGTGGTAGATGAACTGTGTCAGTAACATGATAAAATTGTTAGCACTGAACCTCAAAAGTGGAACTTTGGAGCTGAAGATTTAACATAACCGAGTTGAGTATTATGAGGATGGGAACAAACATACACAAAGGTAGCATAAATAAGGAAACATTATATGTAGAACAGGATTAGAAAGAAAGAATGTAGGAAACAGATTAGCAAGTATTAACTGAGAAATCTTCAACACTACAAAATAAATGATCTTGGAAGAAAGGTTAGCCAGATAATCAGAGGATTGCCTGGACAAAGCAGTATTTCAAGGTTACAGAGAGATTGTAGTCAAGGCGCTTCTTTGTTCACACATATAACAGCCATGTGTGTTTTTAAGATATCACTTATCAAGGTTTTGAGTTATCTTCATGGGACTCGGTATATATTAAGGAAAAGGTTAGAAGTGATACTGCAGGGAACCAATGGTCATCAAAAAAGTGGAGAAAGAACATAAAAGCCTGAAAAGTCACTAATATGAAAATTAATTTAAATAAATTATGGTATGCAAAGTAACATTCTTGCAGACTACCAGTATTTCAGAAAGGAAGGGAAATTGCCAAACAAATTGATGAGATAACGAGGTGACATGGTTTACCAGTAGCAAATCTACTTTCATTAACAGTTCAATAAACATCTTACACAGATAGAATTTTGACCATGTATGGCAAATATAGCCAGCATCTTTGGTCCAAACAAATATAACCCTTAAGAGATTAGCAAATTTAAAATAAGTTAAAGTGAAATAATAGACCACAGAAGTTATAAAGGATGAATGTAAAAACTGATTTAAAAGGGATGAATTTTTCAAAATGTAGCAATTTGTTCAGAGTGCACTGGAGACCTTTAAGAGTACAGATGTTGATGCTAAGCAAACCAACAACGAGTATCACAAAGCCAGAAATAACAGGTGAAAACTTTAAATGATGCAATTACGCTTGAAACTGAGAATAGGCATAAAGTATTAAATAATTTAAATCAATATTTCCTCAATATTGACAATGATGAATGTAAGCATATTCCCTTCCCAATGTGAAATATCTCAAATGAAATCAATGGGGGCCATTTTAACCATATAATGACTACAAATCAGAGCACTGCTAGTTACTAAGAAACTTTAAGGGAGCAACACTTTTGAGAGACCAGCTGCACGACATATTTTTAAAAATGGTCACAGAAATATATTCCAAAAAAAACTAATGGAATGTTGGTCTTTATCTCAAAGGTTGAAAGTCAAAGTGGAAGTGGAGTTTCAGCTGTATACAGCTTTGACAAGATCCTATTTTGAGAACTGTTTTTTTTTGTCCTAGCCATTACATTTCTAGGATGACAACTAGTCTTGAATAGAGCACAGTGCAGATTCACCAAATACTACTTTAGAAGTTCAATTATGAGTCCATGTTGCATAAACACTGCTTTTGTGACATTGAGTCTTCACATAGGAGACTGGGAGTGATTAGGTTTTATAGAAGAATTGTGGAGAGATTACTTGCATTGGCGTAGGAAACATTTTAATCTTAGAATTATCCCAAACCAAAATGAAAATAGGAAGCAACTTTTCATATAAATGTTAAGAGAAATGTTGTAACTTTCTTTTTCAGAAACCTGTGCTGCTGGATTGCTCTCTCCTCCCTCCTCCCTCTGGACCAACCTCAGGGAATCTCTCTCCCATTACAACTCTCTTGTAATCCACCTATCTTCTTTTCTCTCCATCTTCGGTCCGCCTCTCCCTCTCTCCCTATTTATTCCAGAACCCTCTCCCCATCCCCCTCCCTGATGAAGGGTCTAGGCCCGAAAAGTCAGCTTTTGTGCTCCTGAGATGCTGCTTGGCCTGCTGTGTTCATCCAGCTTCACACTTTGTTATGCTGCATTGCTTGACAACTTTTTTTAAATGAGTTGTGCAATTGTTCTCTGAAAAAAAGTCTTGCTCCTTTAAAGTTTTTCAAATCAGACTGCACTGATGTGTAGATACCAAGGTGGAGAGCTGGATGATCACAGCAGGCCAAGCAGCATCAGAGGGGCAGGAAAGCTGTTGCTCTGATGTGTAGTCATTTTGTGACTAAAACAGACCCTACTGACTTTACTTGAGATATTTTAAGTTTGTAAAGGTACATTGCTTACATCCTGTGCTGGTTGATACTCTGAGGAAATATTAACTCAGATTATTTAGGACTTTATGTTCATCCTCAGTTTCAAGCCTAACTGCACTTTTTATTGTGTTTACCTGTTAGAACTGTCCTGTACAGTATTGATAAGATGTGACATGATGGACATTTGGGTAAGAATATCATGGAATACAGAGCAAAAGGCAGGAGAACAGAGCATTTGTTCAGATCAACAATGGTCAAACTGATTGGTAAAGAAGCCCAAGATGCTGAATAGCTACTCCAGTTCCCACATCCATAAATCCGTTACAAATGAGTTAGCAAGGGTCTCAATATTTTGGATATATTTAATGTTCCATTACATCATTGTACCAGCTGCAATCACTGAGTTGAGTGTTCATTGCAACGACCGGAAACAAGGTGTAGGTCTTTTACCCTAATGATTTTTGGGATAAAACTGATGGATCAGTGCTAGAAATCAGGAAGTAGCTATAAAATGTGTTTAGACCTTAGAAAAGGACAGGAATGTTCACCTTGTTTCATGAATTAGAAAATGGGCCGCTGCTATCAGCTTGCTCTTCCTCAACCTCATCACTAATGTGAATACCACAAACAACATCACTCCCACCCACGTGTTAATTGCATAAATTAAGGTCAAGTGTCTATAAGTAGAGGGTAATCATTATATAATTGTTTATGCCTGGATGGTGGGATGTTGTATGGTTACAAGCTATAAATTTGATTTAAATGTTAAAAAGTTTCCTTTGATAAAGGGCTGTCATTCTAATTAAGTCAACTTTTATTTATTTAAAATACTAACAGCTGCACATTTGGAAATGTCTCACTTTGTGAAAACCATTTACTAAATGGTTGTTAGAAAGTTAACGTGATGCCAGAGAATGGTTGCCTGAAGAAGGGTCCCAATCCAAAACATCAGCTTTCCAGCTCCTCTGTTGCTGCCTGGCCTGCTGTGTTCCACTAGCTCCACACAGTGTTAGAACAATAAGACCATAAGGACATAAGAACTAGGAGTAGGAGTAGGCCATCTGGCCCCTTGAGCCTGCCACGTCATTTAATAAGATCCTGGCTGCTCTTTTAGAGACTCAGCTCCACTTACCCGCCCACTCACCACAACCCTTAATTCCTTTACTGTTCAAAAATTTATCTAGCCTTGCCTTAAAAACATTCAGTGAGTTAGCTTCATCCGCTTCACTGGGCAGGAAATTCCACAGATTCAAAACCCTTTGGGTGAAGAAGTTCCTCCTGACCTCAGTCCTACATCTGCTTCTCTACATTTTGAGGTGATGCCCTCTGGTCCTAGTTTCACCTGCTAGCAGAAACAACCTCCCTGCCTCCACCTTATCTATTGCCTTCATAATCTTATATGTTTATGTCAGATCTCCCCTCATTCACCTGAATTCCAATCAGTATAATCCCAGTCTACTCAGTCTCCTCACAAGCCAATCCTCAACTCTGGAATCAACCAAGTGAATCTCCTCTGCACCCCCACCAGTGCTTGTCTCTCTCTTCTCAAGTAAGGAGACTAAACCTGCACACAGTACTCCAGGTGTGGCCTCACCAGGACCCTATACAGCTGCAGCATAGCCTCCCTGTTTTTACACTCCATCCCTCTAGCAATGGCAGACAAAATTCCATTTGCCTTTTTTATTACCTGCTGCACCTGCAATCCTACTTTTAGTGATTCATGCACAAAGACACCCAAGTCCCTCTGCACAGCAGCGTGCTGCAATTTTTTTTAACATCTAAAGCGTAGTCCATTTTCCTGTTACTTCTACCAAAATGGATGACCTCACACTTATCAACATTGTACTCCCTCTGCCAGACCTTTGCCCACTCACTTCGACTATCAACTATCTCAGACTCCAGCATCTACAGTTCTTACTATCTCTAATGGTTTCCTATAGATGCCTAAAAGGTGAGGGTGTCAATAAGTACCTCCTTTCACCTACTCTTATACCTAATTTTGCACTGGGTGTGTTGTAGACTCTCAGAACAAGAATGACATTTTCTCATGGCATGAACCTACATGTGAAGTCTGTAACATGGAAAACCTATTAGGCTACCAACTACCACACAACTTTAGCTAACCAAGAGACTCTCTTGTTCTTATTACTTGTCATAAGCATTATCGGAGCAATTTACAGTTTGATAATCAAAATGTTTGATCACAATATACCACACCTACCATAGCCATCAAATTCTAAATGGTCTTCTGGTCCAGATGTTTGAATACAAACACTGTGCCACAAGATTACCTCCTTGTGTGTCTTTATCTATGCAGAAGTGCTTATCCAGCAAGTGATTAATACTTGTTGAGACTTAATCCTAATTTATACAAATAAGAGATTAGAGCTATAGTGGCACAATAGTAGTCTAGGTTCAAATCCTACATTCTCTAGAGGCATGTTTTACCATTTCTAAGCAGGTTGATTGCAAATATCTACAATTATAGCCAGAATCTCCTTCCAGCTGACAATGATGCTTTAACCATCTGCTATTCCAACAAACAGATGCTTTTTTCCTTCATCTTGCTGATCAGAATCAAATATAGCCTCTGCCTCAGTACTGCGACTGCCTCTTTGACAATTTCTTTACTGATTAGTTGTCCAAAACTTAGTGAACTTAAATGATGTTGTTATAAATAAGATCAAAGTTCTACACAGAAACATAAGGTGTGTCTGCTCAGTTCCGAACAGAGTGTACAGAGGAGATACAAAAAGGTACTGACAATTATTATGTGCAAGGTGATAAAACCTAAGGACTTATCAGCAAATTGGAAACAAGCTGGCATAATGGTCATAATAATAAACAACATGATATTACAGGTACATTCAACTATCACATCATCAATCTCACTTTTAATTCATAAAAATAATGGAATAAATTCTCAGTAAACTCGAAGATAATTTATTTAATAATAACCTAACTAATGACAGTCACTATGGATTCAAAATGGGAAAATATGTACCCAATCTGTTCACCTTTCTTGTGGTAGTAAAAACCCAACAAGCATCTAGCAAGTCCTATTGTATAGGAGCCTTGAATTCTAAAAGGTTTTGATAAAATTCCAGACAAAAGCCTATTAATTAAACTTGAACATGTGGGGGTGTTTAAAATTAACCACAGGAATTAATATGAAAATGACTGAAGAGTATGAAACAACAAAAAGTTCTATTTATATTCAATAAATACTTCTCAGGATGTTATATCAGAATGAGGTAAAGTGCTAAATGGGCTGCCTCAGGGCTTAATGTTGCAATTGCTACTAAATTGCATAAATTATCTGGATTCAAAAACTTAATGGAAAATGATCAAATTTGCAGATGATACCAAGTTAGGGGGAGCAATGGAATTGTAAGATGTAATTAGAGAGCTAGTGGTGTAGTGGTAATGTCACTGGATTAGTAATCCAGAATGCCTCTGGAGACATGGATTCAAATACTGCCATTGCTGCTGGTGAAATCAGACTTCAATTAAAAATCTTGAACTAAAAGCTGGCCTGAAGTTGTTGATTGTCATAAAATCCCACTTTTCCTTTAGGGAAGGAAACCGGTCATCCTTACCCAGTCTGGCCTACCTGTGATTCAAGACCCAAGCAAAGGTGTAGAATCTGTGAAATGGCATGAGCAAGCTGATGACATCAAGGGATGTCAAGGAACAGACAATAAATGCTGGCCCAGCCAGCAACGTCCACATCTCAAATTATTAAGAAAAACAATTACAGAATTAGGTGAGATAACAAGGTGTCGAGCTGGATGAACACAGCAGGCCAAGCAGCATCAGAAGGGCAGGAAAGCTGACATTTTGGGTCGAGTTTGAGACCCAAAACGTCAGCATTCCTGCTCCTCTGATGCTGCTTGGCCTGCTGTGTTCATCCAGCTCTACGCCTTGTTATCTCAGATTCTCCAGCACTGGCAGTTCCTATTACCTCTGTAGCAGAATTAGGTGGATGAGTTATGTAAGTGGGTGCAGCAATGTCAGATGCCATTTGATGCAGCCAAATCTACTGATCATAGGGAAACAGATAAGAACACTCTACAAAACATGCTGAGCTAAGAATATCCTTGAGGACGACGCGGAAAATACCTCTGAGTCTTTGTACACTCAGTGCTAAATATATTCTGCTAATACGGATCTACAACCAACGAATCAAAAAGGATGTTGAACTGCATGACGTAATTTTGGGCACATAATGTAAGAATCAAAATTATTTTTGGTCACCAAGAAATCAGAAACATTCAAGATTTGGTTCTCTACTTTCAAAAGGAGGTGTTTGTGATGGGCGCTTATAAAAGGATAAAAAAAATTGCTTAAATATATAGAAAACATGTGTTGACATTAAATTCTGGAACACAAATGCAAAATAGTAAAATACACCTTTAGACCTGCTGTCAGGTTCTTTACACAGAATGGTCAACATAGGGAATAGGTTTCCAGGCAGAGTTTTCTAAAAAAATTAGTTACAGCTGGAGGATATCTCTGCATGAATAACCTGGTTATCTGTTGAATTTTCAATTATTAGTCATCTCAAAGCGTGGCTTACATTTTTTATCTTTCAGTGACAACGCTGCCACAAAACCCAAACTGCAGTGGAACTAGTAATTTGCTTAAATTTGCCCAATAATAACTAGTATTGCTAATCAATACAATGTAATTTGATCACAGAACTAAGATGGTTGTCAAAGAATATTCCATTTGCACTCAGTTTTAAGCTACAGCAGTGTTTATTTCCATTTTCTAAAAATAATTAAGGCTACAAGCAAGGTGAATACTTAAGAAATCTCATGCAACACAATGATAAGACAGGCAGTGTAATGAATAGAGACACATTTCAGATGCACCTTGGCAATAACGAAAGAATCATTATGAAATCTGCAAATAATATATCTCAGCAAACCGTCTTATAATGTGGCTTTGGAAAGCAGACTTTCTGATTCAACATTTATGTCTGTTTTAGGATTTATTGGTGGCTGCTCTAAATAGTCTATATGTATTAAAAACATCATCAAAGAACAGGTGCAATACACCAAGTCAATATGTGACTTAACCAGGGCATGTGTCAATATACAATACACATAAAATCTCTCTGTGTAGGGTTCAGAAAGTCTTATGTGCAAGTAATTTTGTTTAATTGTACTGTAACGCAGAACCACTAGAATTTTTCCGTTTGCTCTGAAAGAACCCATTCAAGAAAATCCGTGCTGTAGCCTGAACACTGGCATGTGTGCAATTTAGTAAGAACTTTAAAATGCAGTTGAAATTTCCATTCTTAACAGTGGGTCACAATTTCTATCTCCTCTGCCTTCTTCAGCCAGGCTAAGGTGAAACATGATCTATACAGGATTGCTAGGAGTCAACTTTGACTTGCTTCAACAGTATGATGTAGCAATGGGCCTCCTCTCTAAATCCACTCGGCATTAATTAGCAGCTCTACTAATTGCAGAAATGAACGCATTCATCTATCAAGAGTGCCTGTCCGGGCCTGAGGTGCAAAACGTGGCTCTGACACAGGAGTCACAGATCATTTGGTCTCTGATTTTGTGATTGCTTTGTAAAATAAAGTTGGCAGGGCATACATCTTCCTCTCCATCTTTAAGTTGTTAAGTATTTCCGAAAGTACACAGAGTACTATTTAAGTTTCATTATGTAAACCACTGTAGAGTAAAGGTGTTTGAATGACTCAATGGTTAGCAGACACAATTATGCGTCTTGGACAATACTGCTGTCAGTTGGAGTGACATTTGTACCAGTGCACCAATTTTGCATTTTGTCTGTTAATTTGAATAGAATCCAGTCTAAACCAAACTATTGAACTAGTGAACAATAATAACAATAGTTCTGATGAAGAGTCACTGGATTTGAAATGTTAACTCTGCTTTCTTCCCACAAATGCTGTAACTAGCATCCCCAGTTCTTTGTTTTATTTTGTGATAATATTAACAACAAATCTCCCTTGTCCCACCAGAATCTACAAGTGCTATGTTCCCTGTCTCTACATGGTTACCACACAAAATCTTGCCAAATTAGCATGAGTTAGGGAGCTGCAACTTTGATGGTGGCGAGATTTCCAATGGAGATGCAGGTTTGATTCACTTGTGCACACCACCTCAGCACATTAACTCTTTGGGTTGCTTCAGCAGCAGTGAACCCACCAAAATAGCCTGCTAGTGTCATAATGAATTGGTCAATTTGCAAAACCAGTCCATTTGCAGAGGGGCAGATACTGTAATACTTTAAACACAACATTCTTTTTGATGAATTAATGTGATATGAATGGAGAATTTCAACAAACTTTGAAGGTTATCTTTTCAATCACTTGAGATGTGTTCACGGAACCAAACAGGCTCTTGGGTATTTACAATCTGACGGCTAAATGAGCTAATTGTTTCCAAAAATAAACGCTGAAAAGCTCTGAAACAAACTGTAAACTATTTTGCTTGATCTTCAAAGTATCAAATTGCCTATTGCAGCAATGAAACCAACCCTATGGGGCTAAGGCTTAGCTATTGAAATACACCCAACTCCATTTCCTGTAGGATTTAAATGATCTTTGTTGCCATGAAACCGATTTTAAAATTATTTCAAACATTTCTTTCTCTAGTCTATCTATGCTTCAGTCTTCTATGTTGTGCGGAAAAACTCTAAACTATGTGCTAATTAGTCCCAGATTGTGATGTAGAACATTCCATTATCATCCCAAGCTTGTCTCATATGCATGAGCACACACCTGTAGTTTGAAGAAAATACCACAGAGCTTTTGATAAAGTTTGACTTTGATAAGCATGCCATGATGTTCAACAGAAACACATGCATGCATGTACAAACAAACTAGCACGCATGCACCCATGAAAATGAAATTAACAGGAAACAGGTGCCTATTGGCATGGTTTCCTTCCCCCATCCAGATCATGACGAAAACATTCTCCATCTGTAGCATGGTAAGCCTTTGATTTCTTTAAATTGAAATGCTACCCTTTTAAGATATAATGATGTAGTTGTTGTTTTCCTATTTCATTGGTTAAATGTGTAATTCTCTATAATTATTGCCAGAAGTGCGAGTGGTATACATCAATTTTCACTACACTTTCAATTCATAGATATTTGCATGTAACATATTCCTGAATCTGCTTTATTTAAGTGGCTGTTACTTTCTCAACAACAAGAAATGTGTAGATCATCATCGATACCCAAAAGACTCAAGAATTGCTATTAAATGAAGCTCAGTTGATAAAAGAAAACAGCAGATTAAAGTCAATGAGTTACTATGTTGTGAAAAACTATACAAGTACTCATAAGCATGGTTTTATGTCTGTGATTCCTTACAAAGAAACCTCCCAATCTTAAGTGAGAAATCGTAATGTGGAGTAGAAATCGAATGCTTACCAAAGGAAATAAAAATCACCTGCCTATTCTCACCTGTTCTTCCTCTCACCCATCCCCTCCTCCCACTTCAAGCCGCACCTCCATTTCCTACCTACTAACCTCATACTGCCTCTTGACCTGTCCATCCTCCCCGGAGTGACCTAGCCCCTCAATACCTTCCCATCTATACTCTCTTCTCCACCTATCTTCTCCTCTATCCATCTTCAATCCGCCTCCCCGCCTCCCTATTTATTTCAGAACCCTCTCCTCATCCCCCTTTTCTGATGAAGGGTCTAGGCCCGGAATGCAGCTTTTGTACTCCCAAGATGCTGCTTGGCCTGCTGTGTTCATCCAGCTCCACACTTTGTTATCTCGGATTCTCCAGCATCTGCAGTTCCTATTATCTCTGCCTATTCTCACCGATCAGTTGAAAAGCTCCTTCAGCAGCAGGTAGGAAGAAAGTTGTCAGCTAGCCCCTTTGGTTGACACAGGGGGAAAGTAGCAGGAATATAAGCATGAAATAATAACAACCAGGCATTGAGGAAAAGAGTGCAAATTCTCTTCCTGTCAATTTATTTCCCCCGTGAGGACAGGTATTTTTGCTGAGAATTTCCCTCTGATTCAATGACGTCAATATTAGCCTCCCTCCCACCTCACAGCAGATGGGAAAAAGCCATGACAGTGTGGGAAGTGGGGAATGAAAGAATGAAAGATAAGGAAGGACACTGTGACCCGCCGCATGCAGAGGGCACCCATTTTTACAGCAAAGGGTTTCAGGGTGCCTGGCTTTCTTGCTGCGCAGAGACATAAGTTTTAATTAACACATTTAAATCAGGGCTGCCACAGTACACTTGGGGTTTGCCCAGAGGAAATCCTTGAGTGTGTGTAAAGGGAGATAGTTACATTGTATTAAAGAAGAAATTCATCATAGAGTGCATCTAACTGAAAAATCCTTGTGAAATGTGTCAAAAAGAAAATACCTATAAAGCATGCTAACAGGAAAATTTTCTGAGATGCATCTATAGAAATCTCTGTGAATTATGTTGAAAAGAAAATACCTCATATTGTTCATAAGGATAGCTTGTCAAACCTTCCATCTGGAAGGTTGTTTGTAGTGCACTTGGAATACATTAATGGTATATGTCTGATTTTAGTAACAGGGAATACCTCCAACCAATGTTATTAATTGCTGCAAAGTTAGATTTTTATAGACCAGTCAAGAGCTGTTTATTTATTTTTAATGAAATCACCCTGTTTGTTTGATCGTTTTGATAGCAAAAATCAATATGGATATTGATTTGATAAGAAAACAATTACCCCCGTCTGCTATTAAAGAAATTAAGCACACAGCACTTCATAAGGAAATGTGTGTCATGCAGAAGCCCTGTAGATGAATATTGAAGGAAGTCTTAGCACAGTTTTCTTTTGGACTTAAAGGTGTTTCAAGGACAATTCTTGTGGAAGATGTCAGATTATTTTTGAATTATTCCTGTTGGAATGCTGCTCGTGTGTCTCTAGCAAATATTGAGAAAAGTTCCTCCAAATGTTCTATGAGATATGTCTGGTATGTCTGAAGATTTTGACAGAACATGAGTTATTTTGACTTTCACATGAGGTAGAATTTGTATTATGCTTTTTAACACCTTGCCAAGTGACTTGAAGTGAAAATATGGAGGGAGGAATAATGAGTGGTTATTTTCTTATTGATGACTCGATCATAGCATCTAAAGTTAAAAATGAGCCCTTCCATGTCTAAGTGAATTGTTGAAAATCACATCAAGGGAAATCTTGTTAATCAGACTGTGTTATTTAGATTAGAGTCCCTACAGTGTGGAAACAGGCCCTTCAGCCCAACAAGTCCACACCGCCCCTTGCAGCATCCCAGCCAGACCCATCCCCCTATAACCCACACACACCCCTGAACACTGTGGGCAATTTAGCATGGCCAATCCACCTAGTCAGCACATCTTTGGACTGTGGGAAGAAACCGGAGCACCCGGAGGAAACCTACTAGGACGCGGTGAGAATGTGCAAACTCCACACAGACAGTTACCTGAAGTTGGAATCGAACCCGGGTACCTGGTGCTGTGAGGCTGCAGTGCTAACCACTGAGCCACTGTGAGGAATCCTCATTAAAATTACTTAGGTAGGTTCTCAAACAATAATGTATGAAGACCATTGCAAAGATTACTCATCACGAAATCTGAACAAATTTTGTTTGCAAAGTCTGGGAGTCTTTAGTAAGCGCCCACTTGATAATGTCCATGAATAACTCATCATCTGTTACTGTTTAGTTATTGTTTTCAAAAGGGAAACAGATTTACAATGTTTTCTTTTCAACTCAATACCTTTTTGTTTCTTGCAATAAACATTACCAATTTCAGCAGGTTGATTGTATTAAATGAGGGAAAAAAAGAACTTCTGACCGATCCATAACAAAATGCACTATAATTAGTGAAAGCAAGGATCCTCTTTGCTCCACACCAGTACTGTATGTTTGCTTACACGCAGAATAAATGCTCCAAACATTACAAATAAGCCCTTCAACAAACCTTCATGTGAATTCAAGTAAAAGACAATGATTGTGGGATAAATGGGAGCAAATATTTTAATCTAGCCAAATTTCCCTGCGGTATTGTATTCTAGTAAAACTTTAAGGTCCTTTTCTATGGCACTTACTGCACATATTTTACCTGATAATTATTTTAAACTATTGTTGATTTTCAATGGTTCTGCTGGGAATTAAGAAAAGCATTTGTGAAGAATTCCACTTTTTACTTACAAGAAGTCCCATGGGTCCTGCTTAAAATCTAACACCATCATACCAGTCTACTGTGACTCTAAAACATGAAAAAAATGTCACATGTCATGTAATTGGCATGATAGTTATGCCTTCTGGGTTAAGGTTGTCAAGATTCTTCCATCCACATAGCTAGTAAACTAAGAGGAAAATCAATAAAATGGAAGAGATATTTGCAGCTGTTGTGTGTCAATAAACCTGTAATAACTCTGCTCTGCTGATGGGACATGATTCTAAAATGTCCCCAACAACATGAAACGTGCTGATTTTTAAACTGGAGATAGGACTTTAGGGAATTTATTCTCACCAAAACAAGTCTTTGGATATGTTCAGGCAATTCTGCATAATGTTTTTCACATTGTGTTTCTTAATCATGCAACCTTATTAATCTACCAATGGCACTGAGGATTCTACACCCCCCTTCATATCAAAACTGTAATGTGCTGGTTGAATGTCACAAAACTTTTGCTAATAGTAGGTGTCCTATATGAAAATCTGAAGGATGGTTTATTTAGTTACAGTACATTCTCTGCATATTAAAGGTGGACAAACGTTCTAACACATTCTGAGCTTAGACACAAAATAAATTTAAATATTGTCAAATGTTTGCAAAAGTTTGAAATATTTATAAATCTAGACGATTTAGCAAATACAATGGACATCCACATAAAGCAGCAAGCAAGTCTTTGTGTTTAAGCTTACTGAAAATAAGTATTTGATTATTTTTGCAATTTTACATTCTCAGTGTTCTATAAGAAAGATCTATCTTATCATACAACCAATCATTACCACACTCATATCACCAAAGCCCATTCTGTCCAGCCCATCATCGAAATTCCAAAGCATCAATGAACACCATCAATATCACACTGTCAACTGTGCATTCAGTCTTTATGAAAGTTGACTCAGAATGTCAAGTAGCCATGTTGAAACAACAATGGCCTTTCAAGTTTATAATCATTTCATGATTCTTTGGTGAGACTTGTTCATGACTGCATCCCAAAGAGCTAGTTTTTTGCTGAATTATTAATGTCTTAGTTAAAGACCCCAAAAACTGCAAGACTTCAGACACACCTACTAAGTACTCCTTGCCTGATAATATAATTAGGATTGTCCATCATGCCAGCAACACATCAATTCATCAATCAAATTGTTTGTCAAACAGTGGAAAAATAATTTTTCACTTGGCCGTCCTTAGTTCACCGGAATTTAAAAAAATGTTTGACACCATTATTACATCCTCTTGTAAAAGTATGTCATTTCAGGAGCATGCGCGATTAGACAACTTACAGACATTAGCTGATAGGCTTGATAATCAATCAACAACTTATCAAAGTTAAAGGGGAAATCAGAAGTGTAATTATTATGGTTGTTATCAATAACAGCAGATTGAGCTTGCCAAATATAGACCATCCCTCCTCTAGCTCAAGGGTCAATTACTGGATGTCTCAATAAAATTGGCTCTAACAGAAATCCATTTTCATGACTTCAGTGTGTATGTAGCGCACTGAATATGGCAGCTCATTGACTCGTTGTTAAGTATGTTATTTTCATTATGTAGTGTACTGAATATGGCAGCTCATTGACTCCACATTGTTAAGTATGCTATTTTCACTATGCTTAAGGAACATTTTCTTGCCTTTATAAAACTGTTAATTTGTTGCACACTTGCAGATGTACACCAGTGAATTATGACTATGGAAAATAAACAGCATCAAATACCAATGGTTATCTTAGATGCTGAATAAACAACTTGTTATTGTCTGTCCAATAACTAACATTCACCAAAATCAATTAAGATTACGTGGTCTTGGAGATGATGTTTTAACTTTACAGTTTATTTGGTTTATACTTCAGATTTTTTTTATAGTTCTATTTTGTTTCTGATAAGTTTGAATTTTAACAATTATCTGTACAACTTTGGCTAAATTAAATTGTCTATATTTTCAACACTTTTATATAGAAATATAGGCAATTTAGATCTTCCACAGAACACTGTTTCTTTACGTATAATATATTGTGTACATATAAATGTCAGTTCTCATTTTCTTACCTTGTACAGCTTAACTGCTGCTTCATGCCTATGGTTGGTACTATGAAGGCGCAACTTATCCACACTGTTAGTATAATAGTCACAGGCATTGCACTTCAGATGCACTGGATTCCCAATAGCTACACACTTGAGCCTCCACTCATTAGGTTTGCCCCCTTCTCTTATGTGGGCCACCAGCTGATATTTCTGCATGTGTTTATCTGTCTTGCAATGGAGCTGAAAGTTGGCCTTCAGCTGAGTGTTGTAGTTGCAGAGCTTACATTGATAGATGTCACCAATCACAGCCTTCCACTCCTCTTCGGGGAGTGAACGCTCACTGTTCACATGCAAGCTCAGAGCCTCCAGGCTGTCAGTGGTAAATTTGTTGCAGACAGCACATTGAAACAGCTTCAGCGAGGGGTCATTGATGTAAGGTGAAATCTCTCCGGCAGTAAGGAAGGACAGGTCATCACCCACGAGTTGACCACTTGCAAGCCTCATTTCAGGTGGTAGCTCATTATTAACTGTGAAGAGAAAATCAAGACGAAATTGTATGCTGTTAGAAAAAGAAAAGCATATACTACAGAAAGAAAAAAAAGTATTCACATAGTGTCTATTATGACTACCAGGCCTCTTAAGGTGCTTTACAGTCAACGAAGTGCTTTTGAAGTGTCGTCACTGCTGCATTGCAGGAAATAAAGTAGAAACAAACAGAGGAATTGATAACATAAAACCTTGGTGAGCAGTTTGCTTTCTCTGGAGCTTAAACTATAAAAAGCTATAATAGGATTGAATCAGGATCAATTACAATCATCCCTTTCAACTTCTAAATTCTCTCATCAGATAGCTTTAATTACTTCTACTGGGTATGATGTCATCCCTGAATTTGTACTTTTAAAGACATGAATGTTGATCAGCGATAACGCAAAAATGCAGCATATTTATAGCTTGTGTTCAAATTTAACTTCATTACGTGAATTCAAATTTGTGGAAGAAATAATATAGCCCAGAAAATTTCTGAGATTTACTCCCGCTATTTTTGTATTGCTTCCCTGGAATTACACCAGAAATCCCACTTACACATGTAATCTGGGCAAGACTAGAGCAGCTCCACACAATTTCCTAGCCCATGAACGCCAAAATACTTCCTTTTCAATAATGTCACTTGTACAGACATTTAGCAAAGAAGTAACATTTAGTATAAGTGCTAAACCCAACCTTACAGCTACACAATAAGCGTGTCTAAACTGTTAACCGCCTGGCATAAATTCTGCAGGACATAGTGGAAAGTGTCAAAAGAATAATTGTGATATCACACAGTAGTACTTTCTGATGATAGGTGCCATGGATTGGCAGATCATCACTAAATTTACAGATATATAAATATGAGCTTTGAATTAACCTTGTCTTAGTGAAGATGGACCAATATGTACTGAGAGCCTTTACTTTTGAAAAAAAAAATCAGAATCGACAAGTTATTAGAAGCTGCATTAAAAACTGAGCTCAATTGAAATGTTGGGAACACTTCAAATCGATGGAAAGTCAAACAAAAACATTTAAAAGTGATCCAATAGTATGCAGATGTTAGATGTCTACCCATTGAGGCATGATAAGTTTCAGATTTCAATGAAATGACCTGAAAATAGTTTTATTAAATTCAATATTATGAAAACTGCAGGGGAATAAATGCCAAATATTTAATGAATACACAAGGTCACACTTCCATCAACAGGAACAATACATATTTGAAATTACACATGTTGGGATTAAGGATCATTACTATTTCCATTTATTCTATTAATAACTACAGTTAAAGGGAAGTAATAGGAAATGTTGTAGTCTAGTGCAGGAAGGGAAAAAAGAAAGCCGTATTGTTCAGAAGAGGCAGTTTGGACCTCAATGAGTTAAAGCTGCAATATGAAAATTGTAAAGGAGAGGAAAAGATGCCAAGAGGCACTGACCTATTCCTGGCGCTACAGCTGCAGCTGTTGCAGGGTCAAGCTGGAATGGACTTAACATGAATTGCTGGTCAGTCGGATTTTCCAGTTTCAGGCCTGTCAAGCCTACGTTTTGGGCCAGATAATACTGGTAAAGCTCAGCCTCAGCAGGTGCCAGACCCAACTGC
Organism: Stegostoma tigrinum; assembly: GCF_030684315.1. NCBI lineage: Eukaryota > Metazoa > Chordata > Chondrichthyes > Orectolobiformes > Stegostomatidae > Stegostoma > Stegostoma tigrinum. The sequence goes on from NC_081358.1 coordinate 24,264,541, forward strand.
AGGCTGTGCTGGATTTGTTTCATGTTCTGCTGCAGCAGCATCATGTTGTGCATGTGCTTTTCACTTGTCATGTGAATGCGAAGGTTCCTTGCCACATTGGTTTCATAATCACACACCTCACACCGCCAAG